>NC_056743.1:1380786227-1380888727 GCF_019279795.1 Protopterus annectens
ATATTTATTTGACTTGTATAGAATTTTGAGTTACATTTTTAGGTAAAGTACTACAACATGTGTATTAACAGTGTGGTACAAAGTGACATTTTAGGGCATGTTGTAAATGTTTTTAAATGTTTTTAATTATTTAATAACAACTTCAGCCTTATTGGTTATACCTCTAATTGGTTTTAATTAACTAGAATATAAAATGGGAAGGATGTGACTTCATTTTATCTGATGAAGTTGATGATGAAAACGTGATTTTACATTGTAAACATTATTTTGTGTTTGGTCTGTTATTAAAGCTGTTCGTGTTAATTCAACTTGACTCGAGGTGCTTTTCTACAAAGTTATAGTAGGTGGTTGCCATGACAGTGTTAATTGGGAGTAGTACACATGTGTAATCATGTATATTTGGCTATTTGGATAAGTATATGTACATATATTTCCGCTATATTTCCTGGACATGAAGTGCAGCCCAACCCCAGCCCTTATGATCCCAGTGTCTTAGTTGAAGGGGATGTCAGGTATGTATAGCAGGTAAACTAGTAGACTATTGCTACTGTCATTGGGCTTGTCTTCACAGACATGGTATGTGTGGGAGGTCACATCTGCTTATAACATGTGTGCCATTGGTGACTGACAGACATCCTAAGGACATCATTGTACACTACCGCTGCTAGCACGTAATGCTACTGTGGACTGCAGTAGAGATATTGGCCAATATATGTGGAAAGTCTGACACACTCTGTACAGTCCAGAGGTATACACATAAGCTTTTAGTGCTACATATGTGTACCATGCCTGACAATATAGATGTAGATGGCCATGTAGATGGGTGTAACACATAATGACTGATATATAATGTCCACCACTGGTTATGCATTCACACAACCCTGTCTGGCCTGACACATTATGACCACTGCTACAGGGGTGCCATGGCCACATACTACCCAATAGATATTGACATACATCTGCACTGCATCCCACTGCCCTGTCTGACATACATGACTGTTAACGGAGGCCCGGCAGTGGTACATCTGGCAAGTATCTGCACATGACATCCGACTTGGTAAGTACACTAAGATGCTAGGCATGTAACAATGCACTGTGCAGGCTGCAGGAGACTGGCTTAACACTGGCCTACATATCCTATGGGGGAATGCACATGTACCTGCATGTAAACAGGTTCAAAAGGCATGTCACAGCACAGGGTAAGATACACTTGTGTGAAAGTGCATAACCACAACCAATGTAAACACAGCCACAGCCACATATGGTTAGCTAGCATGATATTACAGTATATGGACTATCTGTTCTACACCATCCTCATATGTGCCACTCACAGACTGACCCTACATATACTGGCCTGCTACACAGTTTGGTCTGATGGCTGTCTGTGGTATGGGGCATGTGTGTGTATGGCCCTACAATCATGTACGCCAATACAGTACCATACAGTGGAGCAGCATGTAACATCTGATAGGAGGGGAACTAGAACAATGACATCTACCATAGTCTGTACACAGGCTAAGGTACATATTAACAATGCACATGCTGTCGACATTCACCATAGGTATACAGACCTTAGTACTGTACAAACATCCATAGAATGTGATGAAATGTAACCCCCTACTGTATATAACGTGTAGAAGTCTGATATATCACTGGCTTGTTCTCAGATATGATGACACTAATTATGGTGTACAGCACATATGCACCACTTCATGCACAACATATGTACAAAGGTTGACAGAGGTGTGGCTGGAAGCACATACACAGGGCCAATATTGACATGTTGGTGTGATAACCATATACATTTACTGTTGTTACAGGGGTTGTTGCAACATATGTCCTATGAGGGATATGACGTCAGTGACTATCATGGCTTTCACCATCTACAGACTGAAATCCTCACACTACCTTCTGCAGTCCACAGTTAGATGCACCGTGGGTGACACATTAAACCAAGGACACAACACTGCCCAGTCTGCAGATGACCCTGCAAATGGGGATTCCTCATAAACATGGAACTGACATGACAGATATTGAGACATGTACGACAGCCATATCCACACAAACACTGTTAAACCAACATTATTCCAAATGCAGTATAGCAGCACTTACAGTCTGTAGTCAGGTCAGGCACATCTCCCTCCTGTGTGTTCCACCGTTTCCACAGTGTATGTTGTTAGAGGTAAACCCCAATCCATCTGAGGTGCTATTTGCCACACGGCAGATCTAGTTCCTGCTCACAGTGGATGAAAAGGGCCAACATCACCATGATGTTCCTAGATACTGGAGTGTGTTTCTATAAACTTGGCTATGGGAATGTTACCACAGCTGCTTCACATGCAGTCAGCTGGGGGGGGCTGCAATTCATTCAGAGGCCATCAGCTGATCATGAAAATCACTTAAAGTACACATGCTGCTGCCTAAGCAAAGCAGGTGTAGATCTCCACATCCACCAGAGAGGGGGTAGAACAGGCAGGCAGAGGCAAACACATGTCAGGGAGGGAGTGTGAGAGTAGAACTGAGGCATGCTTGTCACACACATACCAGCACAGGGTATCAAACCCCTGACAACTATGTATTGATATCACAGTTTGATGCAGTTATTGGATGCACCACATGGGTTACCTGTTGTGGAGCACTCAGAACATATATGTGATGGTGAGTGACGTCTGCAACAGGGATACAGTAGCTGTATGGCAGGTGACATACACTTGCCTGTCTGCATGAACAGGTGCCAGCATCAACCCAGCCACACTCTCACAGGGACACACACACATTGAAGCACTTGGCATGGCCAGGTGTACGACTCATCGGTAGTGGGATTGCCACATCACATCACTGTGCAGATATCACATGCACCACACAGGTCATATGGGGGCTGTATGGGTAAAGGGTATGGGGAAGTGTCTGACATCAGACAGCATGCTGCAGTATGCCCATGGGGGTTGTAGGGAGTGTGGATGTGAACATATGCAGCATGCAACACACACACAAACACACAGGGTGCCAGTACTGACATGTATGGGTGCATATCTGCATGGGTGTGTGGTGTTCAACTGTGCCAGATGGCTGTCCAAGGCTAGGCGATGGCTGGGCTTTCACCATCTACATACTGCAGTCCTCACACTACCTTCTGCAGTTCACAGATAGTTCAGTGGGTATCACATGATACCAAGGGCACAACACACTGCCCAATCTACAGACAACCCTGCAGATATGGATTCCTCATAAACATGCTGACATGGCAGGTAATACAACATGTAGGACAGCCATATCCACACACACACACACACACACACACACACACACACACACACACTCTGTTAAACCAACATTACTCCACATGCAGTATAGCAGCACTTACAGTCTGTAGTCAGGTCAGACACATCCCCCTACTGTGTGTTGCCCTGCTTCCACAGTGTAAGTTGTTAGAGGTAAATCCCCAATCCATCTGAGATGCATTTCACCAAATGCCAGATCTAGTTCCTCCACACAGTGGATGTAAAGGGCCAACACCAAAATGATGTTCCTATATATTGGTGTCTGTTACCATGCAATTAGCTATGGGAATATGACCACAGCTATTCCACATGCACTCAGCTAGAGGAGGACTGCAATTGATGCAGAGGCCATCAGCTGATCATGACCAGCACATACAAAACACAAGTTGATACCTAGCAAAGCAGGTGTACATCCCACATCCACCAGAGAGGGTGTGGGTGGGACAGACAGAGACGATGTATGTCAGGGAAGGTGTGGGTGAATAAAACTTCAGCATGTTTGTGTCACACACCTATCAGTTTGGGGTTTCAAACACCTGACTGACTATGCATAGCTATCACATGTGTATGCAGTTATTGCATGTGCCACATAGCTTACATGTTGGTGAGCTGTCCAGAGTGTCATCTGCAATGCTGTTGCAATACAGTAGGTGTAGCATGAGTCTGTCCACATGAACAGGTCTCAGTGTCAACACAGCCACACTCTGTAAGGGACTCATATACATTGCCACACCTGGCAGAGTGACAAATACACTTCCTAACCACTTACCTTGCCACAATACAGTAATGCATAGGTATCAATTAGCGCACAGAGGTTATCTTGGGGTGCTATGGTCAAAGGGTATGTGACAGTGTCTTACATTAGAGAGCATGCTTCAGTATGCCAATAGGGGTGGTACTGAGTGTGAATATGGTTGGAAGCATCATACACCACACACACAGACACTGGGTGCTAGTACTGACATGCATGTTTGCAGTGCGCCACGGGTGTATAGTGGTTGATGGTGCCAGATGGCCGTACAAGGCTAGATGAGGGGTATACCTTGGCATCAGGCCACATGAGAATGGTCTGCATTATGGCTAAAGGGTGTAGTGTAAGGAATGGACCACACAGGTGGGTATAGCATTCACCATCCAGTCTCCTGAGCTGCTATTATGCGTGACCAGTGCTGTGCAATGCTTGGCATGTATGTGTTCTATACACCATGACATGGATGGTGTTTGGCTTGTGCACACGTCCCACATTCATGTACAGTGGCATGCGGAAGTGTACCCGGTTTGTCTGGCCCATGTTTTGTACACAGAATGTTATAATCAGATGTGACAGTCCCACCCTCATGTGGCAGGGCCAGGTAATGGACAGCAGGTTGACCCTGCACCTACATTGATAGCATGCTACAGGTATTCCCTGGTGTCAGTGGCATCTGTCCATACAGGGCATGTGTGTAAGGCATGGTATGTCCTTTGTGGATCACATGTGATGGAACCACAGTTGTTACAAGCATCCAGTGGGAAACATAATGACGACACACTGTCTGCAATTATGTGCCTATCGTTCTGATGGACAGGGTGCCATGGCTTCTGTATGCCACTGCATTCACACCATAGTTACTATCAGTCATCAATATGCAGTGTACTACACACATCATGGCTGTTGCCATGCCATGTGTGCGTGTATGACACATGGGTTGAGATTGTGCTCAGGTAATACTGGGGTTGCTAACTGTGATTCCCTGGACTCGATGTCACATGTATGGGTATGGATATGCACCCCATCCTCTTGGCTATTTCACAGCTGTTTTCCCTGTACAGTGGACATTATGATATGTACTAGAGCCACCATATAAGAATATTGCAGAACCCACTACACATTGGGCCCAGGTGTCACACATGCACACCCTCCTCTACACAGGATATGAGGTACAAGCACCCATGCACAGACACACCTGTCATGTTCAGGAGCAGAACCCCTATCTAACTAGTTTATTACACTACAGCACTATGCAGTTATAGTACACACCACAGTGATTACTGCAGTACTCTTTCCCCAAAGGTGTATATGACATTGGCTGATATCAGCAGGATTGCCAAAGTAGGGCATTTGACATATACTGAGTGTGACTAGCCTAAAATGCATTGATCCCTACACAGACAGTGAAACACGCACAAAACATCCAAAACTGCCATGGGTGGGTATAGAACCCTACCAGGGTTCTAAATCACACTACAGCAGTACGCAGTTATGGCATGCGCTACGGAGAATACTGGGCTATAACGTTTCCAGAGATGTACTTCACAGTGGATGACATCAGCAGCCTTACCAAGCTAGAGCATTTAAATAGTAGGGGGTGTGCCTACCCTGCAAAACATGGCTTTCTACACAGACAGACATGCACACAGTTGCCAAGGCTGGGGGTTAGAATACCTACTTAACTAGTTTATCACACTACAGCAGTGCACAACGCCATGGAGATTACTGGCCTATCACTTCCCCAAAGGTGTATTTCACAGTTGATGACATTGGCACACTTGTCAAAGTGGACCATTGGAGGTTGTACTGTCTGTGAATGGACTCAAAAGCATTGCTCCCTATACTGACAAAGGAACACACACATATATCCACACTTGCCATGTCTGGGAATAGAACATCTACCTAACTAATTTATCACATGGCAGTGGTACGCAGCTCCAGGATATGCTATAGCGATTACTGGCCTACAGTCTTCCCAGAGGTGTATTTCTAGGTGAGTGACATCAGCAGCCTTGCCTAAGTTGTGCATTAAAATAGTTGGAAGTGTGACTACCCTAAAAAGCATTGCTCTCCACACAGTCAGACAGATACAGACACAAACACAGTTACCATGTCTGGATTAGAACACCTACCTAGCTACTTTATCACACAACAGCAGTATGCAGTTACAGGACATGCTATAATGATTACTGGGCTACAATCTTCACAGAGGTATATTTCTAGGTGGATGACATCAGCAGCCTTACCTAAGTTGTGCATTTAAATTGTTGGGAGTGTGACTACCCTAAAAGGCATCACTCTCTACACACTCAGACAGACACGCACACAAACAGACACACACAGTTGCCGTGTCTGAGATTAGAACACCTACGTAACTACTTTATCACATGATAGCAGTACACAGTTACAGGACGTGCTATAGCGATTACTGGGCCATGATCTTCACAGAGGTGTATTTCTAGGTGGATGACATCAGCAGCCTTGTCTAAGTTGTGCATTTAAATTGTTGGGAGTGTGACTACCCTAAAAGGCATTGCTCTCTACACAGTCAGACAGACACACACACAGACACACAGACAGATGGCAAGTCTGGAATTTGAACTCCTACCTAACTAGCTTATTACACTACAGCAGTAAAGAGTTACAGGACATGCCACAGAGATTACTAGGCCACAACTCTCCCAAAGGTGTATTTCACATTGGATGACCTCAGCAGGCTTGTCATAGTAGGGCTATGGGGAGGGCAGTGTGTGTGCATGGGCCATTACAATTCATCTAAGGGTTGACACGCCACATGCTGGCACACACAGGGTCATATTTCACAGGTAAGTGTATGCAGCTGCTTGATGACTACTCCTTTGTACAGTCATGTTGCACAGCTGGCACATGCATCACATAGTCTGTACTGTTGACAGATACTGGTGGCTAGTATCTGCAGTGAGTGACATCTGCACCTCATGTGTTTGGGGCCCTTTGGCTGTGTGCTGGGTGGGACAGGCCTGGGTGACTCCTTGTCACAGTCACCCTCTTTCACACATCTATGCCCATCTACTTTTGGCTTATTATAGTGTGTTGTCCTTACATATATGTCTGTATTCCTATCCACTGTGTGTGCAAGGTATGAGTGGTGCATACTGATGAGTATATGCTCTAACAACTGTGACTGCCAGATATGTCTGGTTCACTGGTGTTTGCAGATATGGCCTTCATGTGTTTAAGTGTGTGAGCATGCCCAGTGTAACATTTCTGCATGTTGTTGACTTACATTGCCTTCATTTCTCTATGTATATGAGCATGCCCAGTATGGCCATCTGTATTGCATATGTGGGTCAAGTCCAGGTAGTTTGTACTGCAGTCTGTGGTCTCACCTATCATGCTGGCTAGAGATATACAATTGTACTACAGAACTTAGCTTATAATTACCTACATATTAGTGTCTGACTTCCTAGCCTTCACAACTGACATCCCACTGCCTGGCCTGCTGTAGTCAGTCTGTGTAGGCTTGGGGGGGGGGGTTGCCCATAGGCCTCATTCAGAGGCCATAGCACAGCCTAGATTTGTGTTTGTCTACACCTGTCCTGCTGGCTGTCACTGTTGCTGGGTATGTGACCCCCCCCCCTGACTGGCATGTGTGAGTCACTTACCTTATGGGTGTCCCAGTATTGAGGGTGGTGCTGCAGGGCTGCCTATGTCATATGCACATAGTACACTCCCTACACACGGTTAGGCACAGGAAGTGTAATGTTTGGCATCCCTTTTACTGTATGTGAGAGTCAGAGAGAGGTGTTATTCCCTGGGTTCCTCAAGTGTCAGTGTATGTGCTATGCATTGCCTCTTTGCCAAGAACAGGGCATACTGGGCATGCCTCCTTCTGCCTACTGGGGCAGGCTTAGGTTGTTCCTCCTCTGAGTCATTCTTTGCCCATGCAAGCTTTGGCAATGGTGGGGGGCTATGTGGCCCTGCCCCTTGCTGTTCCTGCTGCAGCTGTTTCCACAGGAACATATTGTGTAGCATGGCACATCCAAGGACAATTTGGGTACATGTAGCTGGTGAGTACTGCAAGGCTCCACTGGATGTGTCCAGGCACCGGAGCCGTGACTTGGGCATCCCAAACACATGCTCTATAATGATTCTTGTTTGTGCATGTGCCTCATTATGGAGTTCTTGTTCGGGTGTGTGTGCATTTCATATGGGTGTCATCAGCCACGGCTCCAGTTCGTATCCAGCATCCCCCACTAGGTGACCATGTGGGATGTCCCCATTGGCAAATCTGTGGTACAGCTGCATCAGATTCCAGGTGTGTGAATTGTGATAGCTTCCAGGGTCCATACCAAGAAACTTGAACAAAAAACCACTGGAAAATACAAAAGATGAGCCAAACTGTTGAGCACCCAACGTGCTATTCAAACACCAAAGTGTTCAAATAAACTGTACCAGCAGCAACAAGTAAGTGAACAACAAGTAATCCAAAATACGTTTAATTGAAGCGCTTTTCGTTTGCAACAGTATGCAAACTTCCTCAGAATAAATATATAATGACATGAATACAGGTTTTATACAATAAGCTTAATTGTTCAATACAAGATAATTAACCTGAAGATAATCACTTAAAAATTAAAGGTACAAAACCTTAAAATATAAGAAATTATCTGCTATTAAATACTGAAGAATACGTACTAATAAACCACAAATAAAAATATTCAAATATATATGTGTATATGTTTGAATATGTTATTAAAACACACATATATTATTAAATACAGAAAACATTCTACATGGTGCAAAAAACCTTAAAATATACAAAATCATAAACACAGAATGATATGTATTAAAGAACATTAATAGCAAATCATACAATAATTTCACTAGTGAATTTAAAATAAAACTGAAAAAACATAAAGAATAATAATATATACCTAAAAACATTAAAAATACACATGTTCAATATACATGAACACTTATTGAAGGCTAGTAACTATCTTTTAAGACTGAAAATACTTAAAAGGCAGGCAATAGAACATGCCTCATTTAGACCAGGAGAATGGTAGGATTCTAACTTAATTTGCCATTGAAGTTCTAAACCTAGCAGTTTTAACGCAGCAGGGCCACCTCTGATATCATTATGCACTTGATCAATCGCAATAAATTTAAAATGATGAGTGGGATGATTCAAAATATGTTTGGCCAGGGCGTTGGTGGTCTTTGCTTTCCTAATGGCATATTGATGTTCATAAATACATTCTCTGAACTTCCGTTCAGTTTTCCCCACATAATGGGCATGACAGATCTGACACTGCGCTAAATATACCACCATCTTCGAATTACAAGTTAATCTGTGCTTAAGTTTAAATACATCCTTACTAACCAAAAATCTGTTAGATTCTGTAATAAATTTGCAGTAGTTACAATTGTGGCATTTAAACATCCCTGGACTTCTAGTTTGTAATGATTTCATCTCAAACCAGGATTTAAGGTTCCTACCTTTTTTGTATGCTACCGAAGGGGAAAATCCCAGTTTCAATAATACTGCTGAATCAATTTTAAAAAGATGCCAATTTTTCTTAACAATAGACCACAAAATGGCACTGTCCACTGCAAACGTTGTAATAAACCTAGGAAGGTCCTCCACTCCTACACTATTTACCTCCCCATTCTGATTATCTAGAAAGATAGTAGGTGGCATTTCTTTACCTCTTTCCTTCACTTGTAATAATGGTGCATAGGTGTCAAGGTTCCTTTTCGTTACAATCTCACCTATGAGTTCTTCAACAAGCCAAGTGGGATAACCTCTGCTAAGAAACATCTTTTTAAGTGTACTACATTCCTCATAGAATTCTTCATCCCTACTGATGATCCTTGCCGCTCTAACTAACTGACCTTTCACCACAGCGCATTTCTGAGTGAAAGGGTGGCAGCTGGTATAATGCAGGAATGTATTAGAATGCGTCGGTTTCCTGTATATTCTTGATGAAAAACAGGAAGCGTTCACATCCTTAGATAGCAAGATGTCAAGATAAGCTATCTGATTACTGCTGAAAGTAGAAGTGAACCTCAGAAAATCAGTAGTGCTGTTCAGAAAATCAATAAAGGAGACTGCCTGTTCTTCATTTCCATTAAATAAAATGAAAATGTCATCAAGGTAACGAGTGTAGTACACCAGGTGGTCAGAGAAAGCAGAATCTTTAAAAATAAATTGTTGTTCCCAGTGGGCCATAACAAAATTGGCCACACTTGCACCATATGGTGAACCCATCCCTACTCCGACTGTTTGCAAATAATAATTTTCACCAAACATGAAGAAGTTTTTGGATAAAGTTAAGTCGAGTAATTCAACAACTAGTGAGATGTCCTGACTACTCGCTCCTCTAGATTTTAACCTTTCTCCAACCCACTCGATTGCTGTTTCCTGAGGTATGCAAGTATACAGATCCTTAACATCTACTGTAAGGAAATTATAATGTTCTTGATACCTCAGTTCGTTGATCTTAGAGAGGAAAGTCCACGAGTCTTTACAGATCTGTGTCTCTAATGGGATGTATTTCTGCAAAATACGATCTACTACTTTTTCACAAGCGTAAGTTGGCGATCCACGACTATCAATCAATGCACGCATAGGTGGATTATTGACATTTTTATGTATTTTTGGTATCCCGAAAAAATACGGAATCCTAGGATATGAGGTGGTCATGTAATTAAACATATCTTGGTTGATCCTACCATCTATGTACATCTCATCAATATGGTCCTTAATTATTTTATAAGCCTTATTAATCTCATTCCTAGAACTCAATGCATAAGATGGGGTGTCAAGTAACAGCGTCATACGATCAAAGTAATCATTCTTTTCAAAAATAATTACCCCCCCACCTTTGTCAGGTTTACAGATGCGTAAATTCTTCATACGGAGAGTCTGAACACTCTCAATTTCTTCCAAGTAATTACGAGGAATAATGTTTTTATTGACCTTAATTTGATTCCAGGGTCGCCAGCACACACATTCATTATTACGCCCTGAGCATCGCACACGACCTGGCAGATGATGGAGGGGAAGCTCTTGTGGTTGATGTAGACCCTACCCCACTCATCGGGCGGTGCTTTGATTCATATGTGCGTGCAATCTATAGCACCCACTACATCAGGGTATTCTGCTATTTGGTGGAACAGTTGCATATTGCTGGCCAAAGCCTCATGGGTGTTGGTGAAATATAAGTGCTCACCGACATGTGCTGACATGGCATCCAGGAATTGGTGGAGTGCCCTGGATGTTGATGCCTGTGAGATCCCCATCATATCCCCAGTTGGCCTTTGGAAGGTACCTGTAGCTAGTATTCTTAGGCCTACACATACCTTTGTATCCACTGGGATGGATTCCCCTCTGTTAGTTCTGTGTGTGAGGTGTGGCTGGCACAGCTCACACACAGAACTAACAGAGGGGAATCCATCTGTTAGTTCTGTGTGTGAGGTGTGGCTGGCACAGCTCAACAATTTGCTGTAGGAGGTCCCTGTCCACCCAATAGCGCTATCCACTATCTCCAGCTCATGTAGCCCTTGGTAGGTTACCCTGGGTCTCTACATTCTTCTCCGTCTCCACACTGTGGGTTGCTCAGCAACATTCACATCCTCACCCCCCTCAGCCTCTTCCACAAGTTGTTGTATGGTAGCTATTGCAGCCCCTAACATTTTGCAGTTGTGAGTATTAAAAGTTCCCCACTTGTTTACACCAGTGGTGTAGAGTGGGGGGAAAAAACAAAGGGGAAGGTTTTTGTTTAGTTTATAGTGGTGTTCTGGGATGGGCTGGTCTGCTGCCTGTGTAATTGGCTGATTCTGATACATTTCACCTGTCAGCTAAGCTAGTTCTCCTTGATTACCTTCCTACTGCTGTTTCCCCTTCCCATTGCCTTCCTGTTTAAGCCCTTGCTCATATGTGCACACTGCTGCTATTTCATTGTTTAACCTCTATTTTCTTCCTGCATGACCCGGTGTGCACTGCACACACACCCTTAGGCTTTGTAAAGACTGCTAGGCAGGTTTAGATACACCCCTAGCTTAGCTGTGCTTAGTTGGGGCAACCTCAAGCTACAGGGCTCCAGTCCGCTTACAGTATGCCCGACACTCCCCGCCATGATGTCATCTTCCTCCTAGGCTTGCAGCCAGCTATTCATACTCTTACACTGTTGGGATCTGCCTCACATCCTGGGAAAAATTGGGATTCACTATCCTTCCCCTCATTCTCATAGGATTGCCTGCTAACGCATAGTTACATGACTCACACTGAGCCTCCACCCTTAGCAACCACTAGTCACTGGCCATGTTGTCTTTTGCCTGACATTGACTTGCATGGCAGAATACTGATTTTAGTTATACTGCTTAATTTATGTTCGTTTTGTTTTTTTTCCCCACAATCCCATTTGCGCGCTGCTGCCCTATTCTTAAACAGCTGTGATCAGCTAATAAAAATTAAAAGTTGATTTTTTTTTTTACTTTTTGTACTGTTTGCAATGCCAATGGCCTTATACTTGGCCATTGGCATGCTTACTACATGATATGCAGCATTTATTTGGGGCTGTCATAGCTCCGTTTTGGATTTTGCAGACATGTACTCAGTTACTAACCGAGTACATTTCTGCTGATTGCACTAGTGCTGCATGGATGGTCGCAAGCTTTCTGGATCACAAATGCACCTCATTTGCATGGATTTCTCCTGCAAATTGGATGATTTGCATACAAGGGCTTCGTCTTTGCAAGATTAGTGCAGGAGCGCTCGTACATGCCCCTGTAGGCTGTTCCTGTATCGCACAGTGGACATATTGCCTGCTTGAGCTCCTGCACCGATCTTGCATGGCCTGCAGACGTTTGAGAATCCAGAGGCCTTAAAATTTAAGAGGACAACAAGTTTTGCATCAACATGCAGTTTCATGAACAACAAAATGTATGAAACTCTTAATGCCGAGCATTATTGGCTGGACGTAATCCTATGTAATTTGCCAGAAATCAAATATTTTCTGAGAAACAGTTCATAATATGAGGCAAAATAAGGGTGATTCTGCACAATTCTAGACAGCTGGGATGTATGTCTGCCATTGCATTTCTTTTATTAAGGTCCAGAAGGACACTTTGCATAAAAATGTTGTTATATCCAGGACCAGCTGTTAAAATAGCATCAGCATAATTATGCATTCTAACTCCTACTTCCAGTGCAAACTTACATCAGTTTGAAGACCTATGTAAAATTCACAACACCCCCCCCATCCCACAAATGGAGCCAAATGAGAAGTCTGCCACATCTACTTACAAATTTTTACAACATCAGAACAGCTGAATAGAAAAGTCTGTACTCACCTGCCCTGAATATAATGGTAAATTCAAGACTAAACATCTCTGGTGGACCTGCTGTATTATTAAATGTATAATAAAAGGAATAAAATAGTTGTAAGAAATCCCCACCTCCATACCTCAAAACTGCACTGAAATATGCCAACAAGGAACTTAAGAGCACTATTAGAAAATGTAAATCAGAATACAAACGTAGGGTGTTACGGATACCAAAGGAAACTACAAATCTTTCTTTAGTTATGTTAGGAAATTAATCATGTTCAGCAATATACTGATCTCATCCATAATAGTGTCACACATTCTGATCCCAAGGATATAGCCAATTTGATACTAACTTTATCCCACTTGTGTTGCATCCATTATCTCTGAAAATGTATTTACTGCTGTAACCACCTTGGAACAAGTCTTAGAATCCCTGTCAAAGGCTAAAGACAATGTTTCCATAGGACTAGATAACATAGCAGGCTGCATTCTCATCAGTGCCAAGCAGGTACTATCTGAGCTTCCACTTAAAAAGTTCATCCTTAGCCTATTGCCAAGGATTTAACTTTGATGCCTGGAGAACAGTCATTGTGACTCCTCTACACAAGGAGGGCAGGGCTTCTACAGACCCATGTAGGTATAGGCCCATCAGCCTTACATGCAAAGCCATGAAATGTATCACATCAGAACTCAATTATAGTTTCATTTTATTCATTTAATTTTTCATTTATTTAACATTTGTTTACTGGGAAAGTTCAACTGGGACAGAGCCTATTTTCAGCAAAGATCTGTGGAGAAACACTCCAGATACATGTCTTTGGAATGTGGGAGGAAACCAGAGCACCTAGAGGAAATCTACGTGAATGCAGGGAGGATATGCAGACTCTGCACAGAGAATGGAGCCAGAGAACCTCTTGCTGTGAGGTGACAATGCCAACTATTGCACTACTGCACCTCTACAGACCCAGGTAATTACAGGCCCATCAGCCTTCCCAGCCTTATATACAAAGCCATGAAATGTATCATATCAGAACTCAGTTATAGTTTCATAGTTTGGTTATACTGTGTTAAGGTCAATG
This sequence comes from Protopterus annectens, assembly GCF_019279795.1. Classification (NCBI taxonomy): domain Eukaryota; kingdom Metazoa; phylum Chordata; order Ceratodontiformes; family Protopteridae; genus Protopterus; species Protopterus annectens. The sequence goes on from NC_056743.1 coordinate 1,380,800,654, forward strand.
ACCATTAATACATAAGTTCCACATTTCCAGAGCATCTATTGCTTCCATACCAAGAGTCTAATGATTTCTTAAATTCATTGAGCATGGCACATCATGTACATCCGTGGTGATGCAGCGGTAGCATTGTTGCCTCACAGCAAGATGTTCTCCCATTCGATTCTCGGCTGGAGTGTGGGGAGTGCCTTCTGTGTGGAGTCTGCATGTCCTCCCCGTGGCTGGGTGGGCGTTCAAAACACATGCGTAAATTGGTGTGCCTTCGTTGAAGGTTGAATGTCAAGCTGGCACCTCAGCATTCATCAAAATCTACTGCCAATCATTAGCAGACCGGAGTTCTGCTGTGGCGACCCCTAACCGGGAAAAGCCGAAAGACAACAACATTGAGCATGGCACATCATGTCATATTTTGGGATAGTCCATTCTAAAATCTGACTAGCTACCATGTTATAAATTTGGGCCTAGTGGCAGTTTTATATTTTGGAATCAGGAATGTATATATTTTTTTACTCTAAATGATTTACAAGATAGTAACATTTTGGTGTTTAACAGTAACCTAAATTCTTCAGCATACAGTGCATGATATGCCAGACATAACCTTCCACATAATCAGCAGCGAGTTATGGAATGTAACTAAAGCCTTTTCAGACATGCTGCATAATAACATACATTTTGTCATTCAGTAATACATTTAGTGAACTTCCTTTGAATATTTTCTAGTCATGTGAGATCTTCTTTGGAATATGAACAAAATAAGGAATTATAATAATTAGACTTACATAGGTTACAAATAAATGATATGATGCCATTTTTTAATAATAGTCCCATAACTCATGTTCCCTTTAGCTTTATCACAGAAACATTATTCATAAATCTGAGACTGTGTGTTAAGCAGATGCCTAATTCATTATACTCAAAATTTTAATTAGTAATATCTGTACCTAAGCTAAAGTTGTATATCGGTTTGGATGAAACACCACTCTTTTCAGCATTTATATGTAAACCCATATCCCTCAGCCATTTCTATATCTCCTGGATGACAGCACTCTATATAATCAAATGTTCATAATCCTGAATATATTTAACACAGAAAGAATTGATTAAAACTCATTTGATTGCTTCTGCTAGTGTTAAGTGCATCCACGATTGTGCACAGTGGGTTCAGGGAATTTGCCTTTTCCCCACTCTAGACCAAATCCTGGAGGTGATATATATAATTGGGGGGGGGTCAAGGCATCTTGCTCCCCTGCAAAAAACATAGGGTATTTTGTTATTTCATTGTTTTGGATTTCAGTCTTTCAGGATTGATCATTAACCGTTTAAGGTTTGTGTACTTAGTATACCCCTCCTGAAGAGACAAATTGAATTTACTAGTTAAAATACATCTATTTTAATGTCATCTTCATAGTTGGACACCCAGTGTAAAAAAAAAAAAAAAAAAAAAGAAAATATTTGTGCCCAATACAGACCCTTGAAGGACACCAGAACTAATTTTTGATCCAATAAAAAAGTGACCATTCAGTGTGACACATTACTTCCTGTTATTGAGCCAGCCCTTTACCCAATTAATAACATATGGTTTATCATTCTGTGTGGTCAGGTAGTTGATTAATATCATGTGTGAGAAATTATCAAAGGCTTTTCATAAATCCAGATCGAACAATCCAACATGGATTACATTGTCCAAGACTTCACTAACATTATCATTAATTTGGACATGATCAGTAAATGTAGAATGCTTACTCATAAAACCACGTTGATTAGCATCAATTAAATTAATTTCTTTCCCTCTTATGCAATAGCTTATAAGTATCTTTTGAAACATTCATTTAATATTGATGCCAGAATAATGGAAAGATAATTAGTGATGAGACTATAAGGTCCTTTTTATATATGGGCACTATATTGGCAAGCTTTGGGATATCAGGAATGTAGTGTTTTTTTTTTATTTAACAGTAGATTAAATATCATAGATAGTAGTATTATTACCCAATCCTTTGTGTTATAGACAAATCAACCTGGTATTAAATCAAGGCCCTATAAACTGTTATTTTTAATATTATATAAATATTTTTTACAAACCAACAGGCAAAAACCAAAACCAACTCCAAAAACGAAAAAGCCACTAGACAGAGAACCACAGATAAAACACAGTTTTATTTGGATTATCCTCACAACGATAAATATAGGATTTCATCCCAAAATTTCAGAACTTCATCAGATAAAACCTCATTCAAAATTCTTCCTTAAATAGCCTAAAACCAATCAGATAGAAAACTTCAAAATTTGAAAACGAATCAGAACACAGCACAGGGACACACCCCCAGCCTATGATTTCATTCATAAGAACATTCATTTAAATTTTAAAATAACAAGCATATAATTGCAACACAAAAATAAATAATAAACAATTTCTTAAAATACACTTTCTTTTCATAAAAGCAAGGCATATTTTCTACCTGATTTTTTGTGTTTTAGACAAAGCAACCTGGTATTAAATCAAGGCCCTCTAAACTGTTATTTTTAATATTATATAAATATTTTTTAACCATCCCCCGGATTCTCTATAGCTTGCATGGCATGCAAGATCGGTGCAGGAGCTCAAGCAGGCAATATGTCAGCCGTGCGATCCAGGAACAGCCTGCAGGGGTGTGCAAGAGCACTCCTGCACTAATCCTGCATGGAATAAGCCCTTTTATGCAAATCACCCCATTTGAAGGAGAAATCCATGCAAATTAGGTGATTTTGTGATCCAGGAAGCTTGCAACTGTCCATGCAGGACTAGTGCAATCTGCAGAAATGTACTCGGTTAGTAACCGAGTACATTTCTGCAAAATCCAAAACGGAGCTGTGACAGCTCCAAATAAAGGCTGCATATCAGTGAGGAAGCATGCCAATAGCCAAGTATAAGGCCATTGGCATTGCAAACAACATAAAAAAAATCAACTTTTATTTTTTTTAGCAGATCTCGGCTGTTTAAGAGTTGGGCAGTGGTGTGCAAACAGGAGCAGGGGGAAAATAACAAAATAAACCTAAATAAGCATGCTAACTAAAATCAGTATTCTGCCATGCAAGTCAATGGCAGGCAGAAGACAACATGGCCAGTGAGTAGTGGTTGCTAAGCAGGGAGGCTCAGTGTGAGACATGTAACCATGCATTAGCAGGCAGTCCTATGTAAATGAGGGGAATGATAGTGAATCCCAGTTTTCTCCAGCATGTTAGTCAGGTCCCAATAGTGTAAGAGTAGGAATAACTTGATGCAAGCCTAGGTGTTAGCTGACATCATAGGGGGGGTCTGTCAGGCATACTGTAAGTGGACTGGAGTCCTGTGGCTCGGGTTTAATCCTAGCTTACCACAGCTAAGGCAGGGGGTGTGTCTAGGGCTGTATTATCTCACACCAAGAAAACTATGGTATACACATTTCAACACGAGCCAAATCCATGTAAAAGGTGCTTTAAACAGGTGTGCGCAGCACACACCAGGTGTAAAAAAAAAAGCAGAAATAACAGCTCTGTGCACATCTGAGCACTCTGTTTGTGTGGTGCACCCCCGGGCTTAAACAGGAAGGCAATGGGAAGAGAAACCAGTAGTAGGAGGGTAACCAAGGAGAACTAGCATAGCTGCCAAGTGTAATGTATCAGAATACGCCAATTACACAGGCAGCAGCCCAGCCCAAAACACTACAATAAACCATGCAAACACCTTTCCCTCTGTTTTTCCCACACTCTACACCACTGGTTTATACAAGCGGGGAACTTTTAACAAACAAACCTACAAAATGAGAGGGGCTGCAGCAGACAACCTAGAACAACATGTGCAAGAGGCTGAGGTTGGTGAGGATGTGAATGCTGCCTATCAACCCACAGTGAGGAGACAGAGAAGAGTGTACAGACCCAGGGTTACCTACCAGGGGCTACATGATCAGGAGATAGTGGAGCACTATAGGGTGGACAGGGACATCCTACAGCAAATAGTAGAGCTGTGCTGGCCATATCTGACACACCAAACTGACCAAGGGGAACCCATCCCAGTGGATACCAAGGTATGTGTAGGCCTAGGAATACTAGCCACAGGTACCTCCCAAAGCTCAACTGGGGATATCATGGGGATCTCACAGGCATCAGCATCCAGAGTATTCCACCAGTTCCTGGATGCCATGTCAGCACATGTCAGTGAGCACATATATTTCTCCAGCACTCATGAGGTTTTGGCCAGCAATATGCATCTCTTCCATCAAATAGCAGAATACCCTGAGGTAGTGGGTGCTATAAACACATATGCATCAAAGCACCACCCAGTGATCAGGGTAGGGCCTACATCAACCACAGGCGGCATCCCCTCCATCAACTGCCAGGTCGTCTGTGATGCCAAGGGCATTATCATGAATGTGTGTGCTCTCTGCCATGGAAGCTATCATGATTTCCACATTTGGCATCTGATGCAGCTGTACCAGAGATTTGCCAATGGGGACATCCCCTACGGTCACCTAATGGGGGATGCTGGCTACACCCTGGAGCTGTGGCTGATGACACCCATCAGAAATGCACACACACACACCTGAATAAGAAAGCCATAATGAGGCACACACACAGACCAGACTTAGAGCATGTCTGTGATTCTCAGGTCATGGTTCTGTTGTCTGGACACATCTGGTAGAACCTTGTATTACACACCAGCTACATGTACCCAAATTGTTATGGCATGTGCAATGCTACACAATATGATCCTGTGGAAACAGCTGCAGCAGGAACAACATGGGGCAGAGCCACACAGCCCCCCACCAATGCCAAGGCCTGCACAGGCACAGAGTGACTCGGAGGAGGAACAACCTGAGCCTGCCCTTGTAAGCAGATGGAGGCCTGCCCAGTATGCCACAGCCACGGCAAAGAGACAATGCATAGCACATACACTGACACATTAGGGACCCAAGGAATGGCCCATCTCTCTGACTTGCACATACAGTAAAAGGGATGCCAAACATGACACTACCTGTGCTTAACCATGTATAAGGAGTGTACTATGTGCATCTGACATAGGCAGCCCTCCAGCACATTCTGCAATCCTGGCACACCCACAAGGTAAGTCAATCAACCTACAAATTGCCAAATGGAGGAGAATTTGTTGTTACCTGTATCTATGTTATGGATGTGAGCATGCAAGGGAATTGGGTGGCTGAATGTTATGGCAGCAGAAAGTAGACATCCATAGTGGCACCATGACATCTGTAACACATACTGGAATCACCATAGTAAGCAGTAATACACAAGGTGGCAAAACCCACTGCAGGAAATGTGCTGGAAACATGTGTGTCCATATGACTCACACATGCCAGTTTGGGAGGTTCACATACCCAACAACAATCCCAGCCAGCAGGACAGGTGTAGACAAACCCAAACAGAGCCTTTGCTATGGCCTCCGAATGATGCCTATGGGTAACCCCCCCCCCCAGGCCTACACAGACAGACTACAGTAGGTCAGGCAGTGGGATATTACTTCTGAAGGGGAGGAAGTCAGACACTAATATGTAGGGCAACCAAAGCTAAGATCTGTAGTACAGTGGTGTGCCTCTACCCAGTATGATAGGTAGGAATACAGAATGAAATGGAGTACCTGACATACCAGTACAGTCCTAAGCAAATGTGTGCAAGTGTCCGGTGTGGCCCCCATCCTATGTTGTAATGTACTAGCAGTTAGGTGTGCCCCCAATCCTGTGTAGAAATGTAGAAATAGTCAGGGGTGCTCCCCCTCCCTACATAGTAATGAAATAACAGTCAGGTGTGCCCCCCCCAATCTTGTGTAGAAAGGTAGAAATAGTCAGGTGTGCCCTCCATCCTATGCAGAAATATAGTAAGAGTCAATGCCAAATGATCAATGGATACCCTGCAGAAACAGCATGCTACCTGTAGGTGTACAACACAAAGGTCAGCACTGCAATACAAACTACCTGGACTCGATCCACACATTCAATACAGACAGGCATACTGGGTATGCTCACACACTTAGAGAAATTAAGGCACTGTCAGACAACAACATACTGAAAGGTCATACTGGGCATGCTCACACACTTAAACACATGAAGGCCATGTCTGCAAACACCAGTGGACCAGACATATCTGGCAGTCGCAGATGTTAGTGCAGACACTCCTCAGTATGCATCACTCATGCTTTGCACACACAGTGGATAGGAATACAGACATATATGTAAGGACAACACACTATAATATGCCAAAGGTAGATGTACATAGATGTGTGAAAGAGGGTGACTGTGACAAGGAGCCATCCAGGCCTGTCCCACCCAGCACACAGCCAAAGCGCCACAACCACATGAGGTTCAGATGTCATTCACTACATATACTAGCCACCGGTATCTGTCAGCAGTACAGACTATGTAGTGCACATGCTAGCTGTGCAACATGACTGTACAAGGAAGTAGTCATCTAGCAGCTGTATACATGTACCTGTGAAATATGACCTTGTTTGTGCCCACATGTAGCATGTCAACCTCTAGATGAATGGGTTATGGCCCATGCACACACACACTGCCATCCCCATAGCCCTACTCTGACAAGCCTGCTGAGGTCATCCACTGTGAAATATACCTTTGTGAGAGCTCTCGCCCAGTCATCTCCATGGCGCATCCCATAACTGCGTAGTGTGATAAACTAGTTAGGTAGGAGTTCTATTTCCAGACATGGCAAGTGTGGATGTGTGTGTGTTCCTTTTTCAGTGTAGGGAGCAATGCTTTTGAGTCCATTCACAGATACTACAACCTCTATTGCCCCTCTTTGGCAAGTGCGCTGATGTCATCAACTGTGAAATACACCTTGGGGAAGAAATATCCCAGCAATCTCTGTGGCATATGATATAACTGTGTAATGCTGTAGTGTGATAAACTAGCTTGGCAGGAGTTCTATTCCCAGACATGGAAGGTTTGTGTGTGTGTGTGTGTGTATTTGCTATTCGTATCCTGTGTGGAGGTGGCTGTGAGTGTGCAAAATTGGACTCATTAAGAAGTGGGTTTTGCAATATTCCTATATGGTAACTCTATGAATGTCACAATGTCCACCTTACAAGAATAACAGATGTCAATCAGCTGAGATGCTGGGGTGGCAATCCATACCCCTAGATGTGATATCAAGGCCTGGTGAACAAAGTAAGCAACCCTAGTATTACCCAGAGAACACTCTGAACCCATGTCTCATAAAACACACATGCCTAGGCAACAACTACTATGTTGGTAGTACACTGCATATTGTTCACAGATAGTAACCATGGTGTGATTGCACTGGACTACAGAGGGTATGGCACCCTGTCCATCAGTACAATAGGCACATAATTGCAGACAGTGCACCTTCACTATGTTTCCATTGGATGCCTGCAACAACTGTGGTTCCATCAAATATGATCCACAAAGGACATACCATGCCTTACACACATGCCCTGTATGGACAGAAGCCACTGACACCAGGGAATACCTGTATCATGCTATCAGTGTAGGTGCAGGGTCAGCATGCTTTCCATTACCTGGCCTCACCACATGAGGCCAGGACTGGAATATCTGATGATAACAATCTGTGTACACAACATGGACTAGACAACTCAGGTGCACTTCCATGTCACTGTACATGAATGTGGGACATGTGCACATCCCAGACACCATCCATGTCATGGAGTATAAAATGCATACATGGCAAGCATTGCACAGCAGTGGCCACACACAATAGTAACCCAGGTGACTGGATGGTGAATACAATACCCACCTGGGTGGGTCATTCCAGACACTACACCCCTTAGCCAGAATGCAGACCATTCTGATGTGGCCTGATACCAAGGTATATCCTTCACCTAGCCTTGTACAGCCCTCTGGCACAGCCAACCACTGCACACCAGTGAAGCAATGCACACATGCACGTCAGTACTGGCACCCTGTGTATGTGTGTGTGTGTGTGTGTGTGTGTGTGTGTGTGTGTGTGTGGTGTATGATGCTTCTGACCATATTCACACCCAGTACCACTCCCATTGGCATAATGAAGCATAATGTCAGACACCTTCACATTGCCCTTTGCTCATTGAACCTCAGGATAACACCTGTGGGCCATTTGATACATATACATTATTGCATTGTGGTAAACTAACTGGTTAGGAAGTGTATTTGTTACCATGCCAAGAGTGGCAATGTGTATGAATCTCTTAGAGAGTGTAGCTGTTTTGACGCTGACACCTGCTCATGTGGACAGGCACGTGTGCTACACCTACTGTATTGTAACTATATCACTGTTGCAGATGTCACTCACCAGTACATATATGGCTGGACAGCTCACCAATATGTCAGCTAAGTGGCGCATACAATAAATGCATACACATATTATAGCTATGCATAGTCAGTCAGGTGTTTGAAACCCTGTACTGGTAGGTGTGTGGCACAAACATGCTTAGGGTTTACTCACCCACCCCTTCCCTAACATACTTTGTCTCTATCTGTCCTTCTCACACCCTCTCTGGTGGATGTGTAGATGTACACCTGCTTGCTTAGGCAGCAGCTTGTGTGTTGTAAGTGATGGTCATGATCAGCTGATGGCCTCTGCACCAACTGCAGTCCTCCTCTTGCAGATTGCATGTGGAAAAGCTGTGGCAACATTCCCATAGACAATTGCATGGAAACACACTACAATACCTAGAGGCATCATGTTGGTGTTGGGCTGTAACATTCACTGTGAGCGGAACCTACATCTGGTGTTTGGCAAACATCACCACAGATGGCTTTGAGATTTACCTGAAAAAAGGCAACAGACAGGAGGGGGATGTGCCAGACATGTCTACAAAATGTTGTTGTATGTCTTTCGGCTTTTCCCGATTAGGGGTCACCACAGCAGAATTCCAGTCTGCTAATAATTGGCAATAGGTTTTTATGGTGCCGAGTTGCCAGCTTGACACCCAACATTTAACAAAGGCATACCCATTCACACATGTCTTTCAGAACACCATTCAACCGTGGGGAGGACATGCAGACTCCACACAGGAGGCACTCCCCACACTCCAGCCGAGAATCGAAAGGGAGAACCTCTTGCTGTGAGGCAACAATGCTACTGCTGCACTACTGCAGTTTATATCACATGTCTATAAAATGTAAGTGTTGCTATTCTTCATTTAGAGTAAAGGTGGTTTAACAGGGTGTGTGTGGTTATGGCTAGTCTGCATGATGTAATAACTCTCATGACAGTGCTATGTTTGCGATGAAACCCCCGTCTGTAGCAACATCTGCAGACTGGGCAGTGTGTGGCACCCTTTGTTTCTTGTGTTGCTCACAGAACACCTATCTGAAAACTGCTGAAGCATAGTGTGAGTATTGCAGTCAGTACATGGTGACAGCAATGAGAGTTACTGACTTCATATCCCTCATTGGACATATGTCACAAAAAACCCTAGTATGATAGTAAATGTCTGAGGTTATCACAGCAACATGCCAATATTGGGCCACTGTTCTTAGCTCCAGCCATAAGTCTGTCACAGTTTGTACATATGTTATGCATTATATATGTATGTGTTCTGCCTGGTCAGCAAATGTTCAAAAACTACTGTCCTGGGTTAATGGGAATATGTATGCATGCTGTCTTAACTAATCATAAATGCTGTTGAGTATTATTAACCCATATCTGTCTGAAAACTGCAACACCATAGCCCGTATAGGAAGGCTGGTCCCAGTGGAAACACTGGTCCCACCTCAACTGGCCATGGCAAAGGGCATCAGCATCTATGTGGCCCAGCCTGGAACCTCCTCATCCATTGGGCCTGCACCACCTTTGGGTGTAACTGCCACAGGAGATGGGGCTCGGCCCACCCCTGTGAGCATGGGTGTACAGGAACCTGTCACCCATGTTGAGGTCTGGCCCGTGGTGTGTAGTGACCTCCGCAAGGTGTTTGGAGACCAGCTACACAATCTAGAGGGCTGCATGGTACAATTAGATGGTCAGCCTGCCCCTCTGACCCAGCCCCCATCACAACCACCTTCAGGGCTGTGAAGGTGCAGTGGCGACTGCCCATGGGTGGGGACCTTAGTCCTACTGTTTCCATTTGGGGTCTCATGGGCTTGCAACTTCCAAACTCCCCTCCCCGTCCAAGGTATTTACCCCAAACATGTGTCATATGCCACCCCTGTATGCTGTCTTGTCTATCTTGTCTGTCATTCTACCCAACCTATCCTCTCCAAGTATACCTACTATCCTTCCCCAACATTCCACTCTCACATTAATAAAAAAACACAAAAAGGGCAATCTGTTCCCAATAAAAATATCGCCCCATACATAGCTGTCTATTTCGCACACGTGTCCTCTGGACACACATAATCTGGTCTAACTGACATCACAACATATTATTTTTGTCCTCATTCCTTTATCAGGGGTATAACTGCCCAGATCTACCTCTAAATTTCGTGTATATGCAAAGCTGTTGCTGTAGAAGAAATGGGCAGCTATGGGCTTTCCCTACACCATTCCCTCGCATCCCTGGCTATTTTCCCTACTGTCTTTCCCTCTTTGTGCCCCTTTTTCACCACTTTCCTATCAACCCCTTAATTTAGTGTATATGCAAAACTGTTGCTGTAGAAGAAATGGGCAGCTACGGACCTTCACTCCTGCACATCTCTGGCTATTTTCCCTACTGTCTTTCCCTCTTTGTGCCCCTTTTTCCCCACGTTCCTATCAACCCCTTTTTCTTTTAAAGAAATTACCACAGGGATAAGTGGGTTTAAGCCTGTTTGTGTGGGGATAAACAATGCCTACAACAAGTTAAGAAGTTTAGAAGCTGAGTTTAAAAAGCTGTAACCAGAAATCAACACTGATTACTGTTACACAAACCCACTTACAACCACCATACCCACTCTCTATCCAACAGTCCTTGTTCTGCCGACTAACAGCCTCTGCAAGGTTTGAACCCAGGAACCTGCACACCATAGCGAAAGTAATTTACCACTAAGCCATAGCAGACATACAAAGCCATTATGTTTTCACAAGCATATCATCCAACACAGTCATTCAACAGTACAGGGAATGTATTTCAACATGTAGATGTATTTGTGTGTGTATCTATATTAATATATAAATGGATATAAGGTATCTATATATGTATATATATATATATATATATATATATATATATATATATATATATATATGTATATATACACACACACATATATATATATACACACACACACACATATATATATATGTATATATACATCTGTAGATAAATTGGGAACAAAACAAAAACATATATGTCCACATGCACCACTAATGGGGTTGAGAGACACAAACAACATACGTCTTGCACAAACAGGTATCCCCCTCCTACAGTCAAACACATCTGCCCTGCAACACACTACCAACTGTTGTAGATCCCATAACCAGGACCTTACACTACAAGGGTACACATTGTTAACAGTACTCCATGCCACCTGTATGATGTCAGACTGGTATCAGTAACATATCATGCAGTAAAGTCAGGCTCATAATGACTCACAGTTTGCAGTCATCTGTTAACTTTGTTAGCCAGAGTCCCGTGCTGTTGGCCTGTATTTCAGAGATGCAGATGCCAAACAACAGCGGTCACAGGACTGTACCCAGAGGTACTCCACTTGTCACTTTTCTGGAGCTGGATTTGGAGTCAGCTACTTCTACAGTCTGGGTCCTGTCAGTAAGCCATGTGGCAAACCATCGAGTGGCATAGGGATTTATGTCCAGCTTAGTACGTTAATCTATGTTTCCAGACTGGGGGATGGTGTTGAAGGGATTGGTGAGGTCCACATAGGTTGTGTGGACCACCTTACTCACTTCAACAGCTCTGCAGACTGATTCAAAGCAGTCAATCAGTTTCATGAGACAAGATTGACCCTCCATGAGCCCAATCTGTGTGGGGTCCAGTGTTTGAGCATTGCCAAAGTCTGTATTAATAAATTCCATTACAATGCATTCCATGGCCTTGCAAATCAGGCTCATCAGACTAATGTGATGGTAGTTCCCGGGATCCAAGGTGGATCCCCCCTTGTGGAGTGGGATAACTGCATATGTGCGCCAGTCAGTGGGCACCAGGCCTGATGTGAGGCTATGATTAAACATGACAGTTAGGTGACTTGCCATTTCATTTTGTAGTTCATGTAGTATGCAGCCCAGGATGTCAGCTGGTCCCATGGATGCTGTATTCTTAGCTGTGGAGAGTGCAGTTTCTACCTTTGTGGCCATGATTACTGGAAATTGGAAATCCTTTGGTATTGACATGGGCCCTTTAGGGGGTGAGAGGGGGTGAATGTGGCACGAAATCAATCTGCCAGGATATTGGAAAAATCCTTGGGATCAGTCTATGTAATGCCATTCTGTTGTAGCTTAGAGCACTTCTGAGAATTGCCGTTTAGATTCTGGACATAACTATAGAATATCTTGTGGTCGTCTTTGGAATCTGTGGGAATTTTAGATATGTAACCAGCTTTGGAGGATTTCAAGCTTCTTACTGAGGCTGGTAAGGGACTTTTTTGCATCTTTGAATTATCCTTTTTTCTTCAACATTTTCTACCATCTGTTGTATAGTCTTTTTATGGCAGAGGACCACCAGACTAGCTTGCTTTTATTGGAGGGGAGCATCGTGGTTCTATGTGGAATGGCACGAATCATGCACAAGCAGATTTGCTCATACAGTGCCTTAGTGTAGGATTCATCAGTTGAACTTTCAGCTCCTGTCTACTTTGTCACTTCTGACTTGAGTAGCATGAAGTTGGCTTAGGAGTGGTCTTTTATGGACAACTGTATATACATTCCTTTCGCATGCTTAGTTTGATTTTCCTATGGTGGGATTACTTTGGTGAAACCTCAGTCATGTGTATTGCTGTGATGGTTTAGTGGGGGAAGTACTATGACTGTAGTATATAAGGTCCTAGGTTCACGACCAGCAAAGGCTGGTTATTTTTGTTCTGGACAGAACAGCAGCTGATGCATACAGACTAATTAGGGCATTTTAGGTTAGTCACACTCACTACAATTCAAATGTCCTACATTGGCAATCCTGCTGATGTCATTCACTGTGAAGTACACCTTTGGGGAAAGAGTACTCCAGTAATCTCCGAGGCATGTCCTGTAAATGTGTAGTGCTGTAGTGTAATAAACTAGTTAGGTAGGAGTTCTAACCCCAGACATGACAGATGTGTGTGTCTTTATGTGTCCGTGGTTGTCATTTGTATCCTGTGTGGAGGTGGTTGTGAGTGTGTAACAACTGGACTCAACGTTGAGTGGGTTTTGCTAATTTCTTACATGGTGCCCCTAATATATTTCACAATATCCACCATACAGGGATAATAGATGGGAAATAGACATGGAGCTGGGGTGCAAATGCATACCCCTACATGTGACATCAAGGCCAGGCAAAGAGAGAAAGTAACCCTTGTATTAGCCAGAGAACACCCTCAACCCATGTGTCATACAAACACACACTTGCCTAAGCAACAGCCCCTATGTTGGTAGTACCCTGCATATTGCCCACTGATAGAGACCATGGTGTGATTGTAGTAGGCTACAGAGGGCATGGCACCCTGTTCATCAATCTAATAGGCACGCACATGCAGACAGTGCACCTTCCCTATGTTCCCCACTGGACACCTGTGATACATGTGGTGGCATCAAATGTGACTCACAAAGGACATACCATGCCTGAAAAGCATGCCCTATATGGACAGATGCCACTGACACCAGGGAATACCTGTATCATGCTATCAATGCAGGTGCAGGGTCAACCTGCTGTCCATCAACAGTTCCCATCATATGAGGCCAGGACTGGCACATCTGATGATAACAATCTGTGTACACAACATGGGACAGACCCCCCAGGTACAGTTCCACATGTCACTGTACCTGCATGTGGAAGGTATGCATATCCCAGACACTGTCCATTTCATGGACTAAGAAACACATACATGGCAAGCAATGCACAGCATTGCCCACATGCAATAGTTACCCAGGTGACTGGATGGTGGATACAATACCCAACTGTGTGGGTGAATCCAGACACTACACCCCTGAGCCACACTGCAGACCATTGTCATATGGGCTGATGCCAAGGTATACCCATCACCTAGCCTTGTATAACTGTCTGGCACAGTCGGCCACTACACACCCGTGAAGCAATGCACTCATGCATGTCAGTACTGGCACCCTGTGTCTGTGTGTGTGCTGTATGTTGCCTATGACCACATTCACACACACTACAACCCCCATTGGCATACTGAAACATACTGTCTGATGGCAGACACCTCTACATACCCTTTGCCCATATAACCTCTGTATAACCCCTGTGGTGCATGTGATTCCTGCACAGTACTGTGTTGTGGCACTCTAACTAGTAATGAGTTGTATCCCTGGCCCTGCCAAGTGTGTCAATGTGTGTGCATCCCTGTGAGGATGTGGCTGTGTTGATGCAGACACCTGTTAATGAGGTCAGGCACATGCACTAGACCTGCCATATAGCTGTCATATCACTGTTGCAGATGTCACTAACCATCACATGTACATTTGGTGGGCTCCTCAACATGTAACATATGTGGTGGATCCAATGACTGCATAGACATGTGATAGCTACATAGTCAGTCAGGGGTTTGATACCCTGGACTGGTAGGTGTGTGATACAAACACGCTTACGTTTTATTCTCCCACCCCTCCCTGACTTATCCTCTGTCTGCCTCTCTCAATCTTAGTCTGGTGGATGTGGAGACTTACACCTGGTTTGCTTAGGCAGCAGCATGTGTATTGTAAGTGATTCTCATGATCAGCTGATGTCCTCTGCACAAATTGCAGCCCTCCTCTAGCTGATTGCATGTGGAAGAGCTGTGGAGACATTCCCATGTCCAATTGCATGGAAACACACTTCAATATCTAGAAACATCATGTCGGTGTTGGGCCTTTGCATTCACTGTGAGCAGGAACTAGATCTGTTGTTTGGCAAACAGCATCACAGATGGATTGTGGACTTACCAGTAACAACTTACACTGTGGAAACAGGCCAACACACAGGAGGGGGATGTGCCTGACTTAACTACGGAATGTAAGTGCTGCTATACTGCAGTTGGAGTAATGTTGGTTTAACAGGGTGTGTGTGGCTATGGCTGTCCTACATGTTTTAATACTTGCCATGTCATTGCTATGCTTATGAGGAACCCTCATCTGTAGTATCATCTGCAGACTGGGCAGTGTGTGGTGCCTTGTGTTCCTTGTGTTACCCACAGAGCACGTGTCTGTCAACCGCAGAAAGTAGTGTGAGGATTGCAGTCATTAGATGGTGACAGCCATGAGAGTTACTGACTTCATATCCCTCTTAGGACATATGTTGTAACAAATGCTGTTATGACAGTAAATGTATGAGGTTATCACAGCAACATGTTGATATTGGCCCTGTGTTTATGCCTCCAGCCACAACTCTATCAACCTTTGTGCATATGTCATACAGTAGGAGGTGCATATGTTCTGTACACCATATTCATTGACAGCATATCTGATAACAAGCCAGTGAGATATCAGACTGCTACACATGTTATGTATAGTAGGGGTTATATCTGAGGACATAACCTGGGCATTCTGTGGTTCTGTGTACAGTACTGAGGTATGTGTAATTCTGGTGATTGTCAACAGAGCGTGTGTATAGTGAATATGTACCTTGGCCTGTGTAGAGACTGTGGTAGATGTCATTGTTCTTGTTCCAGTTCTATCTGATGTTACATGCTGCTCCAGTGTATGTCACCCTATCGGCTTACATGTTTGTAGGGGCAAACACACAAATGTCCCATACCACAAACAGGCTTCGGACCACACTGTGTAGTGGCCCAGTATATGTATGGTTGGTGTGTGAGTGGCACATATGAGGATGGTGTTAATCAGATAGTCCATATACTGTAATATTACGCTAGCTTACCATATGTGGCTGTGGCTGTGCTCACATTGGTTGTGGTTATGCACTTTCACACAGGTGTCTGTTACTCTGTGATATGACATGCCTGTAGATCCTGCTATTTATGCAGGTACATGAGTATTCTCACATAGGAAATGTAGGCCAGTGTTGAGGCAGTCTGCCTGTAGCCTGCACAGTGCTTTTTTACATGCCTAGCAGCTTACTGTACTTACCCAGTGAGATGTCATGTCCAATTACTTGCCAGATGCACTGCTGCTGGGCCACCTCAAAAGTCGTGTATGTCAGACAAAGCAGTGGGATGTTGTACAGGTGTATGTCACTAACTAGTGGGTAGTATGTGGCCATAGCACCTCTGTACCAGCGGTTATTATGTGTCAGGACAGACAGGGGTGTATGAATGCATAACCTATGGGGGCAAATGTATACCAGTATTTATGTGATATACCTATCTACATGACTTAACATCCACATTGTCAAGCTTGGTCCGCATGTCTTGCACTAAGGGGTTCTGTGTATACCCCTGGACTGTCCAGACTGTGTCAGACTGTCCACATATATTGCCCATATCCAGCTGTAGTCTACAGGGGCATTACTGTGCTAGCACTGGTACTGTACTATGATGTCCTTAGGAGGTCTGTCAGTAGCCAATGGCACACATGTTAACAGCAGATGTGGCCTCCCACACACACCATGTCTGTAAAGACAATCCCTATTACAGTAGCAATAGTCTACAAATATACCTGAAATACATACCTGACATCCCCTTGCACTGATAGGTCGGGACTACTGGGTCTGAGGTAGGGCTCCACTCCATGTTCAGGACATATGGTGAACAGATATGTATAAATAATTATACATATATCCATATAGATATATATACACATATATATATCCTGCTTAGTGTATGACAACAGTTTACACATATGTGCCAGTGTTCCAGCCTCTGTCCTCCACCTACATACCAGGCTTTGCACATATGCTGTCAGGTCTATGTTGTGGGCTTTGTGTATGTCATGCTGCCATTCCTGCCATCACTCCACTGCTGTTGTGCCCCCCACACATACTGGGGGGTTGGGGCCATATAAGTGTGGGCTTCACCTACACAATACATGCATTCCCTAATGCACTCCAGAGGCCAGTTTATGTAACAGTGTTATATTGCCCATTAGTATTGAGTCTAGTGGAGAGGTGCACCATAACTAACCTAGGCTGTTACAACATGTGTGAGTATCAGGGGTAAGCTGCCTTAAGGTATCTGGGTGTACATTACCATACAATCCACCTTGGGAAAATGCATGCCTACTGCCTCCTGCCATACAGAATGTTCTGTTTGTCAGTGTGATTGTGATGGCGTCAGTTATGCCTTGTTATGTAACAGATACATCCCATTGTGTCAACTTGGGTCTTTATCCCCTAGGGATTGTGTACAGAGTGTAGATAGAGGCTGCTGAACTATACGTCTGCATTACGTACTGTTGATTGTTTCATATCCTGTGGCCCAGTCTGTCTTTACTACTGTACTACCTGAAGGCCTCAGCCCGGACAACAACATATGTCAACCTTTCCAGACTACTGTATTAGTATAACTGTTTCACAGTTGCATTACTCTGTTCATATGGATGTCAGTGTCTAAACAGTTATATGACATGGCATACACAACTGACATAGTACACAAATACAGCTTTCCCATTTATGCACACCTGTGTGTGGTGCTATATCCTTTGATATCTCTGTGGGTATATGTTACAGGCAATGAATGTCATTTGTATGGGTGGCTCACAGAGTCTCCAGTTGGTAAGGTGTTGACTGTTGGGATACTTGCTGCTCCATATTGTGTGCACGTTCTACGTATGTATCGTAATGTACATATCTCTGCGTATGTATGTGTAGTTACATATATAGCTATAGATATGTACATATATACATATGTAAAACTGTATCTGCATATATGTGTCTGTGTATATGTATCCCAAGGGATGGCCATGTCGTGTCTGGTCCTGGTTATGGGATCGACAACACTTGGTAGTGTATTCCAGGGGGGAAGTGTTTGGCTGTGAGGGGGTATACCTATTCATACAAGACATATATTGTTTGGGGCCTCTCAACCCCATTAACATTGCATATGGACATATATGTTGTTTATATATATATATATATATATATATATATATATATATATATGTATATATATATATATATATGTATATATATATATATATATATATATATATATATATATATATATATATATATAGTTCAATCTGTAGTTCAACCAGTGGTAAGTATAGTCCAATATAAAAAAAATGAGCAGTTCCAAAAGCACAAATAAAAACCTTTTAATAACAAAGAGATGTGAGTGCTTTCACGGATGCTGTATCCGCTTCATCAGACATGGTTACAATGCATTAAATACTCTTTCGACCACTCCTACCTTATTATTCAATTAAACTATTAGCCCTTGAATGAGCAAATGACTCCATCCTGAGGCATAAAAATACTTGCAATGTCATGATCTTCTAAAAATATATATATCTATATAAAATGTAGCAAATACGCCTAACAAAAAACTAACTTCTGGTTACAGTTTCTTACACTCAGCTTCTGAATTGCTTAACCTGGGTAGGCATTGCTTACCCCTGTGCAAACAGGCTTAAACCCACTTACTGCTGCTTAAAAGTGCTTACTCCCGCTTACACCGTGCTAATTTCTTTAAAAGAAAAGAAAAAGGGGTTGATAGGAAAGTGGTGAAAAAGGGGCACAAAGAGGAAAAGACAGTAGGGAAAATAGCCTGGGATGTGCAGGAAGGGTGTAGGGAAAGCTAGGCAATCATTATCTATGTAGTAGAATGGGTACTTAGTGCTGGGGCACTGGCCATCTGCCTTGATTCTTGGATCCACTGCTCCAAGAGATCCACCCTCCACCACTTCAGGTCAGCATGGTGATGCCTGACCTGCTCACCAGTCCAGGGGATACAAGTGGCACTGGTGAGGTCATGGGGGAGACTGTCCCCAGGATTCCACTTTATACTGAGAGCCCTGGTGCTGGCCCTGCAGTAGTCTCTGCTCATGGTGTTTTACCAGGAGCCATACCATGAATCTGGACTCCTGGATGTCCCAGCGCTGCACTTGAAATTGAGTGCCTTCACCAACTCCCACCATTCTGCCTACAGTAGGGAACTGCAACCAGTTATGGGACATATTGGCACCCAGTGGTGTTTAAATATGCCCAATGTCCTGCACTTTTCCGTGATTGGACAGTTTTGAAAAGGCTAAGCTGTGGGAACACCTGCTTACCTAATGCTGGTATTGCTTAAAGGGGTATACCAATGGGCAGATGGGGTTAGCTAACCTCAACGTTGCTTACACCAACCTAGCTGAGCTGTGTGATGCTTTAATATTTAATTTGCATTATATTTTCCTTTTAACATTGATTTATTATTAGTTACATGTTTTATATATATATATATATATATATATATATATATATATATATATATATATATATATATATATATACACATATATGTGTGATTCGTGTGTACGTACACTGTATGGGTTCCTTGGGACTTCAACACTTTATTACAATAACACCTCACATCTGGCCTTCCTGCAGTACTCCAGTTCACATATTTATGTTATGTTGCAGGTTATACAACATCACATTGTACATAAATTCCTTTTGCATGTTCAGTTTTATTTTCCTATGCTGAGGATTTGCTTGTTGAAACCTAAGTATTATGTATTGTTATGATGGCTTAGTGGTTAACTACTGTGACTGCACTTTACGGGCTACTGGGTTTGAGTCTTGTAGAGCCTGTTTATTTTGTTGTTGGGCAGAACACAGGCCGCTGGATAGAGTGATTAAGCCACTTTAAAGCAGCTGTAAGTGGGTTTGTGCAGAGGTAAGCATTGTTAACCTGCCATTACATCTGCTTACAGAGAGCTTCAGAATGGCTTAACCAGTTTAGGCATTGATTACCACCATGCAAACAGGCTTAAGCCTGCTTACTAGTGCTTACACATACTTAATATTGCTTAGTTATGGTTAAACCGGTTACTGTTGCCTTATTCATTATGACACTGACATCTCACATGTGCATTTACTGCAGTACTCCAGTTCATAAAAATATGTTATTTAGTGGGTTATGCAACATAAATATTACTCATACCGTGCTTTACCATGGAAAATGGAATGTGCTGCAGTGGGACTCAAACTAGGAATGAATGTTTATAAAGCAAATGCTCTGCCCACTGCACTATTGCAATGTTGCATCAGTTGCATATATCTTCCTTGTTATCCTTTTCAGCTATTTAAGCTACATTAACCGTAGCTAAGCAATGGGCACAGCCACGCACCTATGGTTGGCTTAAATCAGATTTAAAAAAAAAATTTAAAGGGTTTCTTCATTTTATTTATATGTGCTGTTGCTGTTGTACACATGGGGACACTTGGTGGGGATATACGGACACCTATGAGGAGCGGTCTTGCTCATTTCTTACCCCTTTCTGCTGTTCTGCATTGTGAATATATATATATATATATATATATATATATATATATATATATATATATATATATATATATATATATATAGATATGCGTGTGTATATGTACATGCCCCCTGCACTCTTACACATTCCATGTAAGATTAGGAGCTCAGGCAGTGCGCCTCATTATTATGTATGGCGCGCTGCCGTCCTGCCCCTAAACGGTTGCCTCTATGCAGAACTAAGCTAGGCCTGCATGGAAGATTAGTAAATTTGGGGGGCATCTCCTTCCTTGATTATGAAACATATATAGTTTGACAAATATGAAAAATTATAGGTTAAACATGTGAGTTCTTCTTGCGTGATTGAAGTGTAGTCATAATTTTTCAGAATTTTTCAGAATTTCTGCTAATTCAATGCTATTTTTAATAAGGACAATGGCATGAGAAATTGGACCCATTCTGTTGGTTATCACAGCTATAAAATTTCTTGTGATCTGGATACTTTATCAACAAGTCCTCTTATGTAGTCTTAAGTGTTTTAATTAGACTCGTTATTTCTCTACATACTTTATTAAGTGCTTGCTTGTCACTACCTTAGTCATGCTGTTTATATGTCCTAAACTTCCTTCTTTTCTTTCTTAATAATTTTGTTAAACTTTTATTCCACCACTGTGGTTTAATTTATATAGGATTAGCCAAACCAACTTTTTTACTTTAATAGGATTAGCGAAATCATCCTTTTTCATTAATTCAGAATGTTATGATATTTAGTTTCAACTGAACTCTATTTGAACAAAGGAGCATGACTGTGCCTATTAGAATCAACTATATCTATAAGCTTATTGCAATTTCTAAGGCCAGTAATGTCATAAAGACTCACTTCTAAGTTACCAATATTACAGTTCTTGTCCGAGTGTAAGGAAAGTACAAAGTCTTAGTGGTCAGATGAGCCTGAAGGGGAAAGGGAAGGAACATAATGAATTTTATTACAAATATCTGTTAATAATAAATCTAAAGTGAGATCATGCCTTGTTGGAGACTCAATCATTTGTGCCATATTTCTTGATAACAACAAGTCATAAAATTCATGCTCTGAACAGCCACCACATATGCCAGTTTTCCAGTCTATATTTGGAAAGTTGAAATTACCCAGTATAATTTATACAGGCATAGGCAGCTTAGTGGATCTAAACACCACTCAGTCAGGATTTGTGAAAGGCAGGTCCTGGCTCAGGAGCCTAGTAAACTTCTTTGTAAAAGTTACACAGTCTGCAGACATTGGTCACTGCTTACCTTAACCTAGCCATGGCTTTTGGCACTATTCCTCCATACTGGTATTATTGAAAAGATAGACAAACTTAATAGAAACCTTTTTGTTGTCCACATGATTGTGAAATGTCTATCTAACAGAATCCATGTAGTGAAAGTTGCCAGTACCCCATCTGAAGGTAAAATATAAACTAGTGAGACACCTATGGAATCACTGCAGGACCCCCTGCAGTTTGACATTTATTTTACAGATGTCAAAGCCAATATCTCTGAAGTATACAAGCTCAGCACTATTATCCACTCATCTACTAATGCTAAGATACCCTAAAATGGGCTGGAATATATACTTTCCTGGTGTCCTGAAAACAGTCTCCTTTCAGTTAAAGATGGTCTAGTCAAGAAGTATTTTTACATGACTGTCTCATGAGCATCATTAATGAAGGTAAGAAATGTCTGCAAATGTGTACAACAACAAGAACAAAATCACTGCTGGGTCCATTCTTAATGCTAGTTTATCCACTCACTTCACAGCTTACTCACACAGACTTGTGATCTCACTGGTTTACTGTGCAGGTCACAGGTAAACTGACATGACCAACAGGTTTAGCTATGATTATCACCACACTTACCTGCCAATGCCCTTCTATAAAGTGATATTTAGTGCATTTATCCAATGTTATCTATCTACTGGTTATATGTTCATCACTTAATGTTTTCAGAATGAGTACATGCTATAATTTTTTTATATGACTCGTGTAACACTGCTATCCATGTTTGTCTGACCTGATTGTACTTTTCATTCCAAAGGATTGCACTTAAATTGATTTTAATTTCTTGTCCTTGAGAAGTCCTGTGGTCAGTTCTTCCAACTTTTACAACCTGGAATGGATCACGGTGTAATGTCTGCACATTGATTACATTATACATGGCCATGGCATCTCCACTGGTGTCAAAAAACACATCTTCTCCAGTCTTTGTATAGAAGTGCACAGTTTGAATGTAATGGAGAAGCTAGAGCAGCAGAGAAGTGTGATAAATCAGCATCACTAAACACAAGTAATAAATTAAGAATGGACAGTACTTTTCAGTATCTGCACTTAATTTTGTTCTGTTCACTATGCTGTCAAAGTAGAAAAAAACTCTGCAGTTTTACAAGGTATATAAAAAAATAAAATAATCACCTGTCTTCTGATTTACTTCCTTGCCTTTCCTACTAAGGGTGAGATTCTAAAATATTTTAGTCTTGAGGTAGTATGCAACCCTAAGCAGTAGCACAGTACAATTAGAAGAAGAAAAGGCTCCAAGAGTCCTTACGCTGCACAGACTGGTGATGAATCGTAGAGCCTTATAACTGATTCAGCAATATGAATTGGTCTTATGCTGTTGTTGTCAAGTGGCAATTTTACATTGACATTGAATACCACAGTAAAATGTCAAAGAAACAGAGTACTCCCTTCGAATAATGAATGTTCCTTCCCAACAGAAGCAGTGCTTTGTCTGTATGTTGATATTGGTGCTACATGCAGTATGCAGTGGAATGGTCAGTAACCTACAGTACCAGTACTAACCTATATGTAAAGCTATACTACAGGCTATGAGTTTTTCAGTGGGAATGGCCAAGGATTGAGTACGTGCATGGTCACTGTATTCCAAGGGATGTCCCCTTAGAATGCAGAGGGCATTTCAGATCTGCCTTAATAAAAATTCAGGCTGTGCGTCCTTAGCTCAGCCCTACAGATCTCTACATTTTGTTTGTGATGTGTAAAAGCATATGCAAAAGACATTTTACCTGTCATTCGTGGATTCAGTTGTGTGGGTGAGGATGTGAGGGCAGAGGGCTTCGGAGGTCTTTAGCAGCTATGTCACTGATTCAATGATAATCATCCTGCAACAGCAAAAAGATAATGAGATTCATTTACATGGACTGTTTCAGAAGCTCATTACCGGTCATGGCATAGCAAGTATCCTTAAAAGCTTCAGCATGGACATAGCATGTGGAAGTGAGGGGAGTAATCCGTCCTTGGTATAATATCATACAGTGGTGGGGGGCTGCAATTTAGTATTGAGGTATCATTGCTGGATGTTACAGGCTCTCTGCAATGACACTCCAATTCTTTAGGAATCTTGAGATGAGACAGTCATTCTGGAAAAAAAAACAACAACAACAACAACACACACACACACACACACACACACACACACACACACACACACACACACACACACACACGCACACTGGACAGTGTATATTTCTGGGGTTGAACAAAAAAATATGTTTAGTCAGCCAGACATTTTCAAAATAAAAAAAGGCCATTTGTTATATACGCCAGTATAAATATACCAATTAAAAAAATTCTAGTACATCTCATTTTCAGTGAGAAAATTATTTTTAAGTGTATTTCGTGATGTTTGTGGCATATGCCTGGGCATGCCTATGTCTAAATAACTTTATAACTATTAGATAGTGATGTTCAGTGCTGTCTTTTAGGAATTCATATACTCATTAGTGTACTAGATAAGCAGCCTTTAGCAGCCCAGGTATCACATTTAGGGCCATATTCTAAAAGATTTGGGAGCAGTGGTGTAATGGGTCTCCATAGCGTGGTTGCAGTGGTGCAGCAGTTAGTGTTGCCGCCTCACAAAAAGAGGTTCTCCAGTTTGATCCTCAGCTGGGGTGCCTTCTGTGCGGAGTCTGCATGTCTTCCATGTGGTTGTATGGGTTTTCTCCGGGTGCTCTGGTTTCCTTCCAAAGACATGCTATAGGTGGATTGGACACTCTAAATTGGCCCTAGGTGTGAGGGTGTGCCTTCTGTGGAAGGTTGGGTGTTGGGTTGGCACCTCAATACCATAAAACTCCACTGTCAATCATGAGTGGACAGGTGATCCACTGTGGTGACCCCTAACCGGGAAAAGCCAGAAGAAGGTGTAATGGGTCTCCACCATGACTTTATGCCACTCTAAACTTCCTACTCTGTTCTTCCCCTTGAATGCTGTCATTCTGGGAGCCAGAGTGTGCTCAAGTGGTGGGATATTGTGGTTTGTCAGTCACTCTGTATATAATGACATTTATCTGTTATTTTTATATACTCAAGCCAACTCTGATATTCACTTTGTATATAATATATGTGAATATTGCATTTTGTCATTCAGTCTGTTTATAACGTCATGTGTCTAGTATGTTTACCTTGGGATAAGAGTGAAATAGATCCAGCAGTGGGATTGATACTCTGCCCTGATAAACAAATTAAAAATAAAATAAAATAAACTGGGACTGTCGATCCTAATACGACACACAACACCATGTGCAGGTTTATATGACTCAGAAGCATTCTGTGTTAATGAAGCATATTACCTATTAGCTGCATAATCCAAAGCCCACAGAACCTGATATGTAGTGCCTAGAGCAGATCAAAGATGGCTGCCTCAGTGGTATCCTCTGTATATCAGGTTAGTACTTCAGGCATGACAGAGAAAGCTCTGCCATGTACACAATATTATTGCTGACAAATAATAAGTAGCATGTTATGTAGCTGTGTGTGAATGTCATAAATAATATACATCAAAACTAGCTTTTACAGTCTTTCACTGAGTGCAGAGATGATAATAGCAGGTACTGCTAAACCGCACGTTCTCAAATCATGGTCAAGTATTGTACTGGCAGTGTGGTGCTGTAGTTTGCTCCCTTTTATGCCAGCGTTAGTACTGAAGGTATATAGGCATTCCCAAATAATAACTGAAGTTTTACTGCTAGCATGCAGTGAAAACTTTCAGTAATAGTGAAGTTGTTTAGGAATCCCTAGTGGTTTCCTGGAACATGCTTCTGTCAAAAATGAACTTGTTTGCCAATCAGATTTATACCTATTTCAAACTTTAGGGTAACGAGGGAGATAAACTTCATGGACTCCTATGTGTCCATCCATAATTCCTCATTGGTATACCTGCATGTGGAACTGTGGAGATCTTGTTATATAACTGCATATGTTAGCTTAGCTGAGAAATCTAAGGGTAGCAGCATAAATTCCTTTGAAATCTGTCTCTTAATGTGATAGAGCATTAAACCTCAGAACAAAATACTGTCCAGTTTAGTCCTTAATTATACTAAGCTACCTATTTTCTTCATCTTCTTCAACAAAGGTCTGCAGTTGAAATATACAATCCCAAGGATTCAGGAAAAAAAAACAGAGCTGCAGTAAATAGGGACTGTTTCCATGATGCAGAAAAATGCAATTTGGAGATAAGTCAGCTGCAATAAGGAAAGACCTCATTATCAGGTAAGCTGCATGTCACTGAGATGCCACTAGTACAAATTAGCACTTTCCTGCAGTAGTTAACAATGTCAGCCCATGCATCTTATTGGTACAGACATCTTACATCCTTAACCCTCTTATATACATACCTACACAACTTACCCTCTCAGTTACCCTTCTACTGTAATATCACAGGCAGACATACAGATACAGACATGACATGCACACACCCCCAGTACCATAGGAGAGCTAACATCCTCAACATTTTCCTATACTATGAAGGGTGAATGTGAGCTTTAGGCTAAATTCCTTAACACAAATAGCAGCTGTGTTAAATCTCTTGGCTGCATAGATGTCTTAACTGCAATCATTTGTATTTGAAAGATCATGGCTAATTAGCATATGTCTCTCCCTCATTAGCATTTATTATGGCTGTGCAGACAGTGATGCTGTACACCTTTATAGCTGAAGTCCAACTAGGACAGAGCCCATTTTCAGCAGGGAGAAAAATTCCAGATGCATGTCTTTGGAATGTGAGAAGAAACTGTAGCACCCAGAGAAAACCCATGCAGACTCAGGGATGATATGCAAACTCTGTACAAAAAGCATCCCAGCTGAGAATTGAACGAAAAACCCTCTTGCTGTGAGACAATACTAACCACTGCACCACTGTGCCACTTTAAATGGTGCCTGCATGTTCAAGTAATTTAATGTCTTTCCAGTTGTCACTTGCATCTAGAACTTATTTAGAGCTTATTTGTCGTCTTCTGAAATTGCCTCTAACTGCTGACCATTTTAATGCCTTCTGAAAAATAATAATCCCCCTTTTGTCTTCCTAAAAGTGAATAAATCAAGATGGACTGTACTTAGTCCACAGGATATGATGCAATCATGATGAGTTATTTTTACAAGCTGCATGTGTAGCAATAATGTCTTTTATGTACTTATTATATGTGATGTGCAATTTTAATAATGAGAACCCGAGTTGAAGATGTGCTAAATAAGGAAGCAGACAGTTTGTGAGATAATTTTGATTGTAAGATGGCTAGATAGGCCACATGAGCCAACTTGTCTACCCCATTTTATCAACTAACCAAAAAGTCCTACTTTTATTTTATGTCTTATACATGCTTATTTAAAAGGTAGATGAACTGGACCACAAAGGCCCCATTTCAGTCACAACCTAGTTATAGTAATACTAAAAATATTGCAGTCAATAGGAAACAGTAAGTAAGCTGACAGATATTATAATGATCAAGAGAAGTCATAACATCATATCAATGTAGAAATATATGGTGACTATACATATGGAGAAATTTTAACAAAAATATTTACAGTATTGGGATTATCTAAGGAAAATACTCAATATTGAAGTCTACTAATATAGAATGCTGGAGATATTGCTAAAATAAGACATAGAAATGGAGGATAAATAGGGTAATAATGACAGACCCCCAGATTCACTATCCTTCCGTACAGGACTAGCTTAGTCCTGAACTGAAGCACCCATTTAGGAGGAGGACGGCAGTGCACCATGCATATTAATAAGGCACACTCCCCAAGCTCCTAGGCTTACATGGAGCATGTACAAATGCAGGGGGCATGTCTGAGAGCAGAGCTCTCATAATAAACATGCCCCTGCAATGTAGAACAGCAGAAATTGGTATGGAATGAGTGAAACCGCACATAGGTGTCTGCATATCCCCACCAACAGTCCCCCATGTGTACAACAGCAACAGTACATAAAAATGAAATGAAGAAACCCATATATATTTTTTAAAAAGCCGAGTACAGCTAACCATAGATGCGCAGGTGTATCCATCGTTTAGTTATAGTTGAAGCACTTAAAAAGGCTGAAGAGGATAACAAGGAAGATAGATGCTAATGAAACAGCACAGCAATAATGTAGTGGGCAGAGCATTTGCCTAATGATCAGGCATTCCTGGGTCGAGTCTAACTATAGCACAGTCTATCTTACATGGCAAAGCATGTTGTAACCAATATTTTTGTTGCAAAACCCACTAAATAACATATATTTATAAACTGGAGTACTGCAGGAAATGCACGTGTGAAGTGTCAGTGTCATAATGAATAAGGCACTAGTAAGCAGGTTTAAGTACAAATAAGCAATAGTAAGCATATGTAAGCATGTTTAAGAGTGTTTGTGTGGGGATAAGCAATGCCTACACAGATTAAGCAATGTAGAAGCTAACTGAGTATAAGAAACTGTAACTGGAAGTTAGCACTGCTTACCGTCAAGCAAACCCACTTACAACTGCTTAAAAGTGACTTAACCACTCTGTATCCAATGGCCTTTGTTCTGCTCAGCAACAAAATAAACAACCTCTGCTAGGCTTGAACCAAGGACCCTTCAGACATAGGCAAAGTGATTTACCACTAAACCATGTCACCTATACGGAGCACTGATGTATTCAAAACATATCAACCAGCCCAATCATTCAACAGTACAGAGAATGAATTCCAACATGTAGATGTACGTGTGTGAGTAAATATATTAATATCTAAACAGATACAACATATCAATATATGTAGATAGATATATATGTAACTACACATACACACACAGAGATATGTACAGTAAGATACATATGTAGTACGTGCACACAATATGGAGCAGCCAGTATCCCTACAGTTACCACCTTACCAACTGGAGACTGCATGAGCCACCCATACAAATGGCATTCATTGCTTCTAACATATACCGACAGAGATATCAAAGGCTATAACACCACACACAGGTGTGCATAAATGGGAAAGCTGTATTTGTATACTATGTCAGTTGTGTATGCCATGTCATATAGCTGTTTAGACACTGACATCCATATGAACAGAGTAATGCAACTGTGAAACAGTTATACTAATACAGTAGTCTGGATAGGTTGACATATGTTGCCATCCAGGCCGAGGCATTCAAGTTGCACAATAGTAAAGATAGGTCTATATGACAGTATCAAATAGACTAAATAGCAAATGCTATTTAGTCAATCCGATACTGTCGAAATGGCAAAATAGTGAAGTCGCGGAACAACAAATTTTTTCCCAGGGAAAACTTTGGTGGGCCGTCTTCGGGACTTTGCCATTTCCTCCACTATGGTGCGATCTTGGAGTTGGTATATTTAAGTAGGGGGCGTGTGGGGGGGGGGCAAAGCCCCCCACTTAAATTTGTGTTTAAGTTTATTTTTGTTTTACAAAGCAGCAATTTTTTTCCCTGGGAAAAAATTTGCTGTTCCGTTTCTTCGTTGTTTTGTTGTTTCGATATTATCTGTATGATGAAATAGCGTTTGCTATTTACATCATACGATAATATGATATAGATGCGTAAAGGCAGACTGGGCCGCAGGATATGAAACAATCAACAGTACGTAATGCAGATGTATAGTTCAGCAGCCTCTATCTACGCTCTGTGCACAATCCCTAGGGGATAAAGACCCCAGGTGACACAATGGGATGTGTCTGTTACATAACAAGGCATAACTGACACCATCACAAGCACACTGACAAACAGAACAGTCTGTATGTCAGGAGGCAGTAGGCCTGCATTTACTCAAGGTGGATTGTATGGTAATGTACATCCAGATACCTTAAGGCATCTTACCCTGATACCCACACATGTTGTAACAGCCTAGGTTAGTTATGGTACACCCCCCCTAGATTCAATAATATTGGGCCATATACCACTGTTACATACACCAGCCTCTGGAGTGCATTAGAGCACACATGTATTGTACAGGTGAAGTCCACACTTATATGGCCCCATCCCCCCAGTATGTGTGGGGGACACAGCAGCAGTGGAGTGATGGCAGGAATGGCAGCGTGACATACACACAGCCCACTACATAACAGCCCCTGACAGCATGTCATATGTGCAAAGCCTGGCATGTAGGTGGAGGACAGAGGTTGGGACACAGGCACATATGTGTAAAACTGTTATCATACACTAAGCAGGATATGTATATGTGTATATATCTATGTAGATATATCTATAATTATATATACATATATGTTCACCATATGTCCTGAACATGGAGTGGAGCCCTACCTCACTCAGCCCCAATAGTCCCAACCTGTCAGTGCAAGGGGATTTCAGGCATGTATTGCAGGTATATTTGTAGACTATTGCTACTGTAATAGGGATTGTCTTCACAGACATGGTGTGTGTGGGAGGCCACATCTGCTGTTAACATGTGCGCCATTGGCTACTGACAGACATCCTAAGGACATCATAGTACAGTACCAGTGCTAGCACAGTAATGACTCTGTAGACTACAGCTGGATATGGGCAATATATGTGGACAGTCTGACACAATCTGGACAGTCCAGGGGTATACACAGAACCCCTTAGTGCAAGACATGTGGACCAAGCCTGACAACATGGATATTAACAGCCATGTAGATGGGTATATCATGTAAATACTGGTATACATTTTCCCCCATAGGTTATGCATTCATATACCCCTGTCTGTCCTGACACATAATAACAGCTGGTATAGAGGTGCCATAGCCACATACTACCCACTAGTTAGTGACATACATCTGTACACATCCCACTGCTTTGTCTGACATACATGACTGTTGTGGTGGCCGGGCAGAAGTACGTCTAGCAAGTAACTGGACATGACATCTCACTGGGTAAGTACAGTAAGCTGCTAGGCATGTAACAAAGCACTGTGCAGGCTACAGGCAGACTGCCTCAACACTAGCCTACATTTCCTATGTGGGAATACACATGTACCTGCACAGATAGCAGGTTCTACAGGAATGTCACATCACAGACTAACAGACACCTGAGTCAAAGTGCATAACCACAACCAATGTGAACACAGCCACAGCCACATATGGTAAGTTAGCATAATATTACAGTATATGGACTATCTGATCAACACCATCCTCATATGTGCCACTCACACATTGATGCCTGTCTGTGGTATGGGACATGTGTGTGTTTGCCCCTAAAAACATGTAAGCCGATAGGGTGACATACAGTGGAGCAGCATGTAACATCAAAAAGAACAGGACCAAGAACATTGACATCTACCACAGTCTCTACACAGGCTAAGGTACATATTCACTATACACACTGTCGACAATCACCAGAATTACACATACCTCAGTACTGTACACACAACCACAGAATGCCAAGGTTATGTCCTCAGATATAACACCTACTATACATAACATGTGTAGCAGTCTGATATCTCACTGGCTTGTTATCAGATATGCTTTCAGTGAATATGGTGTAAGAACATATGCACCTCCTACTTCATGACATATGTACAAATGTTGACATAATTGTTGCTGGAGACAGAAACACGGGGCCAATATTGACATGTTGCTGTGATAACCTCATACATTTACTGTCGTAACAGGATTTGTTGCAATATATGTCCTATGAGGGATATGAAGTCAGTAACTCTCATGACAGTCACAGTCTAATGACTGCAATCCTCACACTACCTTCTGCAGTTGACAGGTATGTGCTCTCTGGATAACACAAGAAACACAAGACACCACACACTGCCCAGTCTGCAGATGACTCTACAGATGGGGATCCGTCATAAACATAGTAATGACATGACAAGTATTAAAACATGTAGGACAGCCATATCCACAGACACCTTGTCAAACCAACATTACTCCAATTGCAGTATAGCAGTACTTACAGTTTGTAGTCAAGTCAGGCACAACCCCCTCCTGTGTGTTGGCCTGTTTCCACAGTGTATGTTGTTACTGGTAAGTCCACAATCCATCTGTGATGCTGTTTGCCAAACAACAGATCTAGTTCCTGCTCACAGTGAATGAAAAAACCCAACACCGACATGATGTTTCTAGATATTGGAGTGTGTTTCCATGCAACTGGCTATGTGAATGTCACCACAGCTGTTCCACATGCAATCAGCTAGAGGAGGGCTGCAATTTGTGCAGAGGCTATCAGCTGATCATGAGCATCACTTACAATACACATGCTGCTGCCTAAGCAAAGCAGGTGTAAGTCTCCACATCCACCAGAGGGGGAGTGAGAGAGGCAGACAGAGGCAAAGATAAGTCAGGGAGGGGTGGGAGAGTAAAATGAAAGTGTGTTTGTGTCACACACCTACCAGTCCAGGTTCTCAAAACTCTGACTGACTATGTACTGCTATCACATGTCTATGCAGTCATTCAATGCACCACATACATTACATGCTGAGGAGCCTTCCAAACATATATGTAATGGTGAGTGACACCTACAACAGTGATGTGGTAGCTATACAGTAAGTCTTGTACACGTGCCTGTCCACATTAAAAGGTGTTGCGTCAACACAGCCACACCCTCACAGGGATGCACACACATTGACACACTTGGCAGGGCCAGGGATAACACTCATCACTAGTTAGATTGCCACAACACAGTACTGTGCAGGAATCACATGCACCAATGGGGTTATACAGAGGTTATATGGGCAAAGGGTATGTGGAGGTGTCTGCCATCAGACAGCATGCTTCAGTATGTCAGTGGGGGTTGTAGTGAGTGTGAATGTGGTCATAGACCACACACACAGACACAGGGTACCAGTAGTGACATGCATGAGTGCATTGCTTCACGGGTGTGTAGTGGTCGACTGTGCCAGACAGCTATACAAGGCTAGGTGATGGGTATACTTTGGAATCAGCCCACATGACAATGGTCTGCAGTATGGCTCATAGGTTTAGTGTCTGGATTCGCACAGATAGTTGGGTATTGTATCCAGCATCCAGTCACCTGGATAAGTATTGCGTGTGGGCAATGCTGTGCATTGCTTGCCATGTATGTGTTCCTTAGTTCATGACATGGATAGTGCCTGGGATGTGCATACCTCCCACATGCAGGTACAGTGACATGTGGAACTGTACCTGGGGGGTCTGGCCCATGTTGTGTGCACAGATTGTTATCATCAGATGTGCCAGTCCTGG
Source organism: Protopterus annectens (assembly GCF_019279795.1). Lineage (NCBI taxonomy): Eukaryota > Metazoa > Chordata > Ceratodontiformes > Protopteridae > Protopterus > Protopterus annectens. The sequence continues at coordinate 1,380,833,541 of NC_056743.1, forward strand.
CCTCATGTGACAGGAACTGTCGATGGACAGCAGATTGACCCTGCATCTACATTGTTAGCATGATACAGGTATTCCCTGCTGTCAGTGACACCTGTCCATACAGGGCATGTTTTTCAGGAGTGGTAGAAAGTAGAAAATTTGCAAGTAGGATTTTTCGTAAATAGACATTCAAGAATAGCTATTTACATGCCACTAGTCAGCATCACAAGTTCATGTTAAAGAACATACGTAAAGGTCAATTCATCTGAGCAAGTAGGATGACTAGTGATGATCAACTGGTGATTGATGAATTTGAAAATATTGTACAGCTATTTCTTGAAAGGAGATACCAAGAGGTGCTTTTGAGAGCACTAGCAAATAATGTTTTTGCCCAGCGGGAAATAAAATACCCTCCCATTTTGATTAAAGGTTTGATGAGTTGGAGTGAATGACTTGATACATACCTCCCTGGACTACATGAAAAGAGACATGGAAGAGCTCTTGGATCATGTGGCCCAGGCAGGTATGTCCCTAGCCCTGAGTAGCATCCTGCCTTCACCCAGAATGATACCACAATATAAGGACAAAATGATTGACTTCAACAATTGGCTAAGCTTCTGGTGTCATTCAAAGGGGATCCAGTATCTGTCTGCCTGGGATGACATGATTGACAGACCACAATGCTTTGCCAGAGATGGTCTGCACCTGTCGCCTCTGGGATTCAGGTTACTGGCTAAGGCTCTTGCCACCCCTATAGTGCCTTTTTTAGGCAAAGTTCAAAGAACAAAACCACCACCGTAACAGGTACAAGCATGCAAAATCTGAAGGTAATGCTACTCAATGCTAGAAGTCTAAATTTCAAAATGTACACTCTTGAGGCACTCCTAAATATGGAAAACATCGATATCTGTGCAGTTACTGAGACCTGGTTCAAGGCTCCAGAGAGCACCCCTGCAATACCAGGCTACAACTCTTACCACACTTTTCGGCCACCAAAGCAGGACCGAAACACTAAAGATGGAGGAGTGTCAATATTCACCAAGGATATTCACACCACCAGGCTAGTTGCCCAACACAATGCATCTGAAATTCTTCAGGTGCAACTAACACTAGGTAAGACTGCAATCCAAATTGTAGCTTGCTACAGATCCCCCACCATACCCCAAGATTCTCACTACACCTTTCTAAACATACTGGAAAATATTAAGATAGAACCAAACACCCTAATACTGGGTAATTTTAACTACCCTGCCATTAACTGGGAAAGCTACTCATGTACCAACACCTTTGCCCAACGGTTCTTGGAATTCATAAATTCCAATGCCCTGGATCAACTAATCCATAGTCCCACCAGGGGCTCCAATATCCTAGACCTGGTCATTACCAACATGGGAAATCGATGCTCCACACCTATGGTCACCCCCTCATTAGTCACGTCTGACCATAAGCTAATCACCCTTAACATCCACATCCCACCCCCAACTCCCAGTAAGGAAACCTCCATAATAAACTTCTTCAAAGCCAACTTCATGCTACTCAAGTCAGAAGTGACAAACTTCATGACACCCATGCAGACGGGAGCTGAAAGTTCAACTGCTGAATCCTACACTAAGGCACTGTACAAGCACATCCACTCATGCATAAATCGTGCCATCCCAAATAGAACCAAGATGCTCTCATCCAAAAAAAAGAAGCCAATCTGGTGGTCCCCTGCCATAAACAAACTTTACAACAAAAGGAAGAAACTGCTGCAGAAAAGAGGAAAATCCCAGGATGCAAAAAACTTCTTTACCAGCCTCAGTAAGAAACTGAGATCCCTCATAAAATCCTCCAAATCTAGTTACAAAAATAAAATTGCCAAAGATTCCAAAGACAACAACAAGACATTCTATAAGTATGTCAAGAATCTAAATGGCAATGCTCAGATCTGCTCTGAGCTAAAACAGAATGGCATTAAATATACTGATCCCAAGGATATTGGCAATATCCTGGCAGATCGATTCAGTGCCAACTTCACCCCCCTCTCACCCCCTAAATGGCCCATCTTAATACCGGAAGATTGCCAAATTCTGGTAATAACGTCCACACAGGTAAAAAACGCACTCTCCAAAGCTAAGAATACAGCATCCATGGGACCAGATGACATCCCGGCTTGTGTACTACATGAAGTACAATATGAATTGGCACCTCATCTAAGTGTCATGTTTAATCATAGCCTCACCTCAGGTTTCGTGCCCACTGAGTGGCGCACAGCTACAGTTATCCCACTCCACAAGGGGGGATCCACCTTGGATCCCAGAAACTACCGTCCCATCAGTCTGACAAGCCTTATCTGCAAGGCCATGGAGCATATTATCATGGAACTTATAAACAAAGACATTGGCAACCTTCAAACACTGTACCCCACCCAGTTTGGGTTCGTGAAGGGCCGTTCTTGTCTCCTGAACTTGATTGACTTCTTCAAATCAGTCTCCAGAGCCATGGACAAGGGTAAGGTGGTCCACACAGCCTATCTAGACCTTGCCAAGGTCGTTGACACCATCCCCCACTCTGGAATCATAGATAAACTTACTAAGCTGGGCATTAATCCCTACATCACCCAGTGGGTTGCTAACTGGCTTACTGATAAAACCCACACTGTAAAAGTAGCCGACTCCAAATCCAGCTCCTGACAAGTGACAAGTGGAGTACCTCAGGGTTCAGTCCTGGGACCGCTCTTGTTTGGCATCTACTTCTCTGAAGTACAGGCCAACACTAAGGGACTCTGGATAACAAAGTTTGCAGATGACTTCAAACTGCCAGCCATTACTGAATCCCCAAATGATGTGGATACTCTACAAAAGGGCCTTACAGAAACAGATGCTTGGTGCCAGAGCCATGGGCTCAAGATCAATGCCAAGAAATGTTTAGTTATCCCCTTTGGGAAAAAACATGTATCTGTGAATTACCATATAGGTGGCAGTACACTGAACACAGAAAGTTTGATAAGAGACTTAGGGACACAGGTGGACAGTGGTCTCACCTTCGATAACCACATTGCCACAACAGTCTGGAAATCCTTCTATGTGGCACACCTCATCACTAAGGGCTTTTCATCCAGAAAAAAGGAGGTCATTGTCCCACTGTACTCATCCCTCATTAGACCCATTATAGAATACAATGCCCCGTTTGGTATGTACCTCTCAAGACATCCGCAACAACTGGAAAGGCCACAGAAATACCTCACATTAATGAATCACAGGCCTAAAGCAGATGCCCCATGCTGACCGCCTTAAAAAACTCCAGCTATACTCTGTCGCATATCATCTACTCAGAGGCGATCTTTGCTTAACATACAAGGCCATGTCAAACCCAGAGCTGTTGGACATGCTACACTTAAAGAAATCCCAATCCCTCAGAGCCACACACTCCAGGGATCTAAACCTTGTCATCACAATAAACAAAACATGCTGGAGAGATAGGTTCCTGACCCAGAGACTCCCCAGACTCTGGAATAGATTGCCCATACATGTCAAGCAGAGTGCCTCTTTGGTCCTCTTCAAAAGGAACCTTGATGATTGGATGGGAGAAAGGAAATTCACCCCGGGGATCATGTCAGTCACCCTGCTAGACAAGGGTCCAGGGAAGTAAATAGTGTGGGAAGAAATAGCCAGGGAATTGTTATGGCTAGGCTTGTATAGGCCCTAGGGCTGATAGCCTAGTACAAACCTATGAACCTATGAACCTATGATGACAGAGACTAATAAGCACTGTAACAATGAGTCCCCATGTTTTAGTATGTGTATGAATGTTGACAATATTAGTTTACGTAATATAATAGAAAGTAATTGGAAAGTTCTTGAAGGTAATGGTGATTTAATAGCAGCCATAGGAGGGAAACCTATGTTTGTCTATAGAAAGGAACATCATTTTAAAGGGCATTCGAAAAAGGGAGAGATAGTAACATTATCACTCCCAGGTACACATATAGTAATAAATCTAGAGGCATGTATAAGTGTCATGATTGTACTGTCTGTAGATACATTCTAGAGGGACCTTACATTCAGTTATCACATATACCATATATACTAGGGGTTCCAGGCAACTTTTGCTGTAAGACCAAAGGGGTGGTTTATATTGCAGTCTGTGACAAATGTTCAGCTTTTTATATTGGGTTGACCATCAGAAGCTTAAACACTAGAATGAAAGAACATATTTATAATATAAGGAAGAAAGAAAAATATCAAGCATTTTACAAGCATAGCTCAGAATGTATAGGTTTTAAAAATTTTTGTTTTCTATTTTGGAACATTGTGAACATGACATTCGTGGTGGGAATTATAAAAATCTTTTAGCCCAAAAGAAGGCTAGATGGCAAAATCAAATTGCAGGCTGATCAGAAGCCTGGTTTAAATGATGCCATCAATATTACATTTTTTTAAAAGATCGCGAGGCATATATTAAATCATGTTTTTGATTTGCTATGTATGTTATTAGTTTTTATTTTTATTAATTAATTTTCCTATGTTACATTGTGAAGTTTGGTTGTGTGAACAAATTTAAAAGGTTTTTACCAATTGGGCTCTGTTTTACATAATTAATCAATTGGTGTTTAATTGTTTATACTATTTATAGAGTTCTTAATTTGTATTAGCATGTGGTTCTGAAGAATTTGTTATACGAAAGCGGCAATTAAAGTGGATTTACGCTATTCCAGTGTTATGTTGTTTTCTATTCAGCTTTAAGTAGATGTATGTATATATGTTAATATTTATATATATGTATGTATTATATATATATATATATATATATATATATATATATATATATATATAGTTATATAAATCTACATAGATAGATATGTTATATCCATTTAGATATTAATATATATATATATCTATATATATATATATATATATATATATATATATATATATATATATATACATACACACATACATGTACATGTGACTGGGCTGGTTGATATGTTTTGAATACATAAGGGTCATGTATATTTGTCATGGCTTAGTGGTAAGTCACTTTGGCTATGGTGTGCTGGGTCCTTGGTTCAAACCTGGCAGAGGCTGGCTATTTTGTTGCTGGGCAGAACAAGGGCCATTGGATACAGAATGGTTAAGGAGCTTTTAAGCAGTTCTAAGTGGGTTTGCATGATGGTAAGCAGTGCTAACTTCCGATTACAGTTTCTTATACTCAACTTCTGAATTGCATAACTTGTGTAGTCATTGCTTACCCCCATGCAAACAGGCTTATACCCACTTACTGCTGGTTAAAAGTGCTTACTCCCGCTTACCCCCATGCTAATTTCTTTAAAAGAAAAGAAAAAGGGGTTGATTGGAAAGTGGTGAAAAAGGGGCACAAAGAGGGAAAGACAGTAGGGAAAATAGCCAGGGATGTGCAGGAAGGGTGTAGGGAAGTTCAATTGCTGCCCATTTCTTCTACAGCAACAGCTGTGCATATACACTGAAGTTAGAGGTAGATCTGGACACTCATACCCATGAGAGAGGGGTGAGGACAACAATAACATGTTGTGATTCCAATTAGACCAGCTTACATGTGTCCAGAGGACATGTGTGTGAAATGGACAGCTATGCATGAGGCGATATTTTTATTGGGAACAGATTGCCCTTTTTGTGTTTTTTTATTAAGGTGAGAGTGGAATGTTGAGAAAGGATAGCAGGCATACTTGGGGGGGATAGGTTGGGTAGGATGCCAGGCAAGATAGATAAGACAGCATACAGGGGCAGCATATGACACATGTGCAGGGTAAACACCTTGGACGGGGAGGGGAGTTTGGAAGTCACAAGCCCATGAGGCCCCAAATAGAAACAGTAGGACTGAGGCCCCCACCCATGGGCAGTCACCACTACACCTTCACAGCCCCGAAGGTGGCTGTGCTGGGGGCTGGGTCAGAGGGGCAGGCTGACCCTCTAATTGTGCCATGCAGCCCTCTAGCTTGTGTAGCTGGTCTCCAAACACCTTGCAGAGGTCAATACACACCACGGGCCAGACCTGACCACTGGTGACAGGTTCCTGTATGTCCATGCTCACAGGGGTGGGCCGAGCCCCATCCCCTGTGGCAATTACAACTGAAGGTGGTGCAGGCCCAATGGATGAAGAGGCCCCAGGCTGGCCCACACACGTGCTGGTGCCCTTTGCCATGGCCAGCTGAGGTGGGACTGGTGCTTCCGCTGGGACCAGCCTTCCCATACGGGCTATGGTGTTGCATTTTTCAGACAGATATGGGTTAGTAATACTTAACAGCATTCACGATTAGATATGACAGCATGTATACATATTCCCATTAACCCAGGACACCAGTTTTGGAACATTTGTAGACCAAGCAGAACACATGCATTTATAATCCATGACATATGTACAAAGGGTGACAGACGTGTGGCTGGAGCTATGAACAGTAGCCCAATATTGGCATGTTGCTGTGATAACCTCAGACATTTACTGTCATACCAGGGTTTTTAGTGACGTATGTCCAATGAGGGATATGAATTCAGAAACTCTCATTGTTGTCACCATGTACTGACTGCAATACTCACACTATGCTTCAGCAGTTCTCAGATAGGTGTTTTGTGAGAAACACAAGAAACAAGAAGCAGATGACCCTACAGATGGGGGTTTCATCACAAACATAGCACTGTCATGAGAGTTATTACAACATGCAGACTAGCCATAACTACATACACCCTGTTAAACCAACTTTACTCTAAATGAAGAATAGCAACACTTACATTTTGTAAACATGTCTGGCACATCCCCCTCCTGTCTGTTGGCCTTTTTCCACAATGTATGTTGTTTCAGCTAAATCCCAAAGCCATCCGTGGTGACGTTTGCCAACACCACATTTAGGTTTTGCTCACAATGAATGTTACAGTCCAACACCAACATGATGCTATTAGGTATTGTAGTGTGTTTCCATGCAATTGGCTATGGGAATGTTGCCACAGCTTTTCCACATGCAATCAGCTAGAGGAGGACTGCAACTGGTGCAGAGGCCATCAGCTGATCATGACCATCACTAACAAAACACAAGCTGCTGCCTAAACAAAGCAGGTGTACGTCTCCACATACACCAGACAGGGTGTGAAAGGGACAGACAGAGACAAGGTATGTCAGGGAAGTGGTGAGTGAGGAAATCCTAAGCATGTTTGTGTCAAACACCTACCAGTACAGGGTTTCAAACACCTGACTGACTATGCATAGCTATCACATGTATATGCAGTTATTGCATGTGCCACATAGCTGACATGTTGGTGAACTATCCGGATGTATATGTGCTGGTGAGTGACATCTGCAACAGTGATATAGTTGCGATACAGTAGGTGTAGCACACGTGCCTGTCCACATGAACAGGTGTCAGCGTCAACACAGCTACACTCTCTAAGGGACTCATACACATTGCCACACTTGGCAGGGTAATGAATACATTTCCTAACCAGTTAGTGTACCACAATACAGTAATGCATATATATCAAATGGCCCACAGGGGTTATCCTGAGGTTCTATATGCAAAGGATATGTGAAGCTGTCTAACATTAGAGAGCATGCTTCAGTATGCCAATGGGAGTGGTACTGGGTGTGAATGTGGTCAGAAGCATCATGCACCACACACACAGACACAGGGTGCCAGTACTGATGTGCATGTGTGCATTGCTTTACAGGTGTGTAGTGATTGGCTGTGCCAGAAGGCTGTACAAGGCTAGGTGAAGGGTATACCTTGGCATCAGGTCACATCAGAATTGTCTGCATTATGACTAAGGGGTGTAGTGTCTGGAATGACCCAAACAGGTGAGTATTGTATTCACCATCCAGTCACCTGAGTTACTATTTTGTGTGGCCATTGCTGTACAATGCTCACCGTGTATATGTTCTATACTCCATGACATGGACGGTGTCTGGGATGTGCACACGTCCCACATTCATGTACAGTGACATGTGGAAATGTACCTGGGTTGTCTGGCCCATGTTGTGTACACAGATTGTTATCATCAGATGTGCCAGTCCTGGCCTCATGTGGCAGGGCCAGGTAATGGACAGCATGTTGACTCTGCACCTATATTGATAGCATGATACAGGTATTCCCTGGTGTCAGTGGCATCTGTCCATACAGGGCATGTGTGTAAGGCATGGTATGCCCTTTGTAGATCACATTTGATGGAACCACTGTTGTTTCAGGCATCCAATGGGTAACATAGTGAACGTGCACTGTCTGCAATTATGTGCCTATTGCACTGCTGGACAGGGTGCCATGCCCTCTGATGTCCAGTGCAATCATACCATGGTTACTATCTGTGAACAATATGCAGTGTACTACCAACATAGCGGTTGTTGCCTGGGCACGTGTTTTTTATGAGACATGGGTTGAGAGTGTTCTCTGGGTAATACTAGGGCTGCTTACTTTGTTCAGCAGGCCTTGATATCCTATATAGGGGTATGGATTGCCACCCCAGCCTCTTGGCTGATTGACATCTGTTATCCTTGTAAGGTGGACATAGGGTCACCATATAGGAAAATTACAAAACCCACTCCTCAATGAGTCCAATTTTGCACATATTCATAGCCACCTCCACACACATACATACTTCCCACACCTGGGAATGGAACTCTTACCTAACTAGTTTATCACACTACAGCATTCTGCAGTTATAGCACGCACCACAGAGATTATTGGGATAGTCTTTCCCCAAAGGTGTATTTCACAGTTGATGACATCAGCACACTTGCCGAAGTGGGGCAATGGAGGTTTTAGTGTCTGTGAATGGACTCAAAAGTATTGTCCCCCCCACACACACACATCTATACTTACCATGTCTGGAAATAGAACACCTCCCTAACTAGTTTATCACACTACAGCAGTACGCAGTTATAGCACACACTATGGAGATTACTGGAGTAATCCTTCCCCAAAGGTGTAATTCACATTGAATGTCATCAGCAGGATTGCCAAAGTAGGGGATTCGAATTGAAGTGAGTGTGGCTAGGTTAAAAGGCATTGCTTCCTACACAGACATTGACACACACATAACCAACATGTGCCCCTAACAGAGGTATACATCATATGATAGCATGTAGCTGTTATAAGACGCACCATGGGGATTACTGCAGAACTTGTTCCCCAAAGGTGTATTTCACATTGGATGACATTAGCAGGATTGCCAAAGTAGGGCATTTGAAATGTACTGAGTGTGACTAGCCTAAAATACATTGCTCTTTACACAGACATTGAAACACACACAAAACATCCAGAATTGCCATGACTAGGAATAGAACCCTACCACAGTTCAATATTACACTACATCAGTAAGCAGTTACAGCACGCACTACAGAGATTAATGGATGACATGCTTCCCAGAGGTGTATCTCTAGGTGGATGACATCAGCAGCCTTACTAAAGTAGCGCATTTGAATTGTAGGAAGTGTGACTACCCTAAAAAATGATTGCTTTCTACACAGACAGACACATACACAAACATGCTTGCCCAATCTGGGATCAGAACTCCTACCTAACTAACTTATCACACTACAACAGTACACAATTATATGACATGCTATGGAGATTACTGGGTTACAATCTTCCCAGAGGTGTATTTCTAGGTGGATGACATCAGCAGCCTTGACAAAGTGGAGCATTTGAATTGTAGGTATTGTGTCTATATACAGACATAAACACTCACATTGGCCATGTCTGGGATTGGAACTCCTACTTAGCTAGGTTACCACACTACAGCAGTACGCACTTATAGGACACACCACAGAGAATACTGGGTTACAGCTCTCCCAAAGGTGTATTTCAAAGTGGATAACCTCAGCAGGCTTGTCATAGTAGGGCTATGGGGAGGGCCGTGTGTGTGCATGGACCATAACCCATTCATCTAGAGATTGACATGCCACATGCAGGCACAAAGAGGGTCATATTTCACAGGTACGTGTATACAGCTGCTAGATGACTACTTCCTTGTACAGTCATGTTGCACATCTAGCATGTGCACCACACAGTCTGTACTGCTGACAGATACGGTGGCTAGTATCTGCAGTGAGTGACATCTGAACCTCATGTGGTTGTGGCCCTTTGGCTGTGGGCTAGGTGGGACAGGCTTGGATGGCTCCTTGTCACAGTCACCCTCTTCCACACATCTATGTACGTCTACCTTTGGCTTATTATAGTGTGTTGTCCTTACATATATGTCTGTATTCCTATCCACTGTGTGTGCAAAGCATGAATGGTGCATACTGAGGAGTGTCTGCACTAACATCTGTGACTGCCAGATATGTGTGGTCCACTGTTGTTTGCAGACATGGCCTTCATGTGTTCAAGTGTGTGAGCATGCCCAGTATGCCTGTCTGTATTGAATGTGTGGATCGAGTCCAGGTAGTTTGTATTGCAGTGCTGATCTTTGTGTTGTAAACCTACAGTTAGCATGCTGTCTCTGCAGGGTATCCATCGATCATTTGGCATTGACTGTTACTACATTTCTGCATAGGATGGGGTGGGCATACCTGACTATTTTTACATTTCTACACAGGATTGGGGGTCACACCTGACTGTTATTACATTACTACTTGGATGGGGGGGCACACCTGACTATTTCTACATTTCTACACAGGACTGGGGAGGGGGCACACCTGACTGTTATTACATTACTACATAGGATGGGGGGCACACCTGACTATTTCTACATTTCTACATTTGAGGGACACACACCTGACTGTTATTACATTACTATGTAGGATGGAGATGCACACCTGACTATTTCTACATTTCTACACAGGATTGGGGGGCACACCTGACACTTGTAAACATTTGCTATGACTGTAATGGTATGTTAGGTACTCCATTGCATTCTGTATTCCTATATATACTGCTGACTAGAGGCATACCAGTGTACTACAGATGTTAGCTTTGATTTACCTACATATTAGTTTCTGACTTCCTACCCTTCAGGTCTAACATCCCACTGCCTGACCTGTTGTAGTCTGTCTGTGTAGGCCTGAGGGGGGTTACCCATAGGTATCTTTCAGGGGCTATATCACAGCCTTTGTTTGTGTTTGTCTACGCCTGTCCTTTGACTGTTGTTGAGTATGTGACCCCCCTGACTGGCATGTGTGAGTCACTTACTTTGTGGGTGTCCCAGTATTGAGGGTGGTGCTGTGGGCTACCTATGTTGGATGCACATAGTACACTCCCTACACATGGTTAGGCACAGGTAGTGTAACGTTTGGCATCCCTTTTACTGTATGTGAGAGTCAGAGAGAGGTGTTATTCCCTGGGCCCCTCCTGTGTCAGTGTATGTGCTATGCTTTGCCACTTTTCCAAGGCCAGAGCTTACTGGGCATGCCTCCTTCTGCCTACTGGGGCAGGCTCAGGTTGTTCCTCCTACGAGTCACTCTGTGCCTGTGCAGGCCTTGGCAAAGGAGGGGGGCTGTGTGGCCCTGCTCCCTGCTGTTCCTGCTGCAGCTGTTTCCACAGGATCATATTGTGTAGCAGGGCACATATGAGGACAATTTGGGTACATGTAGCTGGTGACTACTGCAAGGCTCCACTGGATGTGTACAGGCACCGAATCTTTCACTTGAACATCCCAAACACATGCTTTACTATAATTCTGGTCTGTGCATGTGCCTCATTATGGAGTTCTTGTTTGAGTGTGTGTGCATTTCTGATAGGTGTCATCAGCCATGGCTTCAGTGCATATCCAGCTTCTCCTACTAGGTGACCATGAGGGATGTCCCCATTGGTAAATCTCTGGTACAGCTGCATCAGATGCCAGATGTGGGAATCGTGATAGCTTCCAGGGCAGACAGCACACGCATTCATTATTATGCCCTGGGCATCGCACATGACCTGGCAGTTGATGGATGGGAAGCCCTTGTGGTTGATATAGACCCTACCCTGCTCACCAGGTGGTGCTTTGATGCATATGTGCATGCAATCTATAGCACTCACTACCTCAGGGTATTCTGCGATTTGGTGGAACAGTTGCATATCGCTGGCCAATGCCTCACTAGTGTCGGGGAAATATACGTGCTCACCAAAATGTGCTGACATGGCATCCAGGTACTGGTGGAGTACCCCGGATGCTGATGCCTGTGAGATCCTCATCATATCCCCAGCTGGCCTTTGGAAGGTACCTGTAGCTTGTATTCTTAGGCCTACACATACCTTGGTATCCACTGGGATGGATTCCCCTCTGTTAGTTCTGTGTGTGAGGTGTGGCCAGCACAGCTCAACAATTTGCTTTAGAAGGTCCCTGTCCACCCTATAGTGCTTCACTGTCTCCAGCTCATGTATCCCCTGGTAGGTTATCCTGGGTCTGTACACTCTTCTCTGTCTCCTCATTGTGGGTTGGTCGACAGCATTCATATCCTCACCACCCTCAGCCTCTTCCACAAGCTGTTGTATGATAGCTATTGCAGCCCCTATCATCTTTCTGTTTTCTTTTTTAAAACTTCACCGCTTGTATACACCAGTGGTGTAGAGTGTGGGAAAAAACAGAGGGAAAGGTGTTTGCATGGTTTACAGTGGTGTTCTGTGCTAGACTGGGCTGCTGCCTGTTTATATGGCTGATTCTGACACATTTCCCCTGGCAGCTATGCTAGTTCTCCTTGGTTACCTTCCTACTGCTGGTTTCCCTTCCCATTGCCTTCCTGTTTAAGCCCGGGGGTGTGTCATGTGAACAGAGTACTCAGCTGTGCACAGAGCTGCTATTTCCATTTTTTTTTTTTTTTTTTTTTACACTTGTGCGCTGTAAGCACCTTTTACATGGATTTGGCTCATGTTGCAATGTGTACACCATAGTTTTCTTGGTGTGAGATAATACAGCCCTAGACACACACCCCTGCCTTAGCTGTGCTAAGCTAGGAGCAAACCAGAGCCACAGAGCTCCAATCCACTTACAGTATGCCTGACACACACTCCCTATGATGTCAGCTAATGCCTAGGCTTGCACCAAGCTATTCCTACTCTTACAATGTTGGGACCTGACTAGCATGCTGGGGAAAACTGGGATTCACTATCATTCCCCTCATTTGCATAGGATTGCCTGCTAATGCATGGTTACATGTCTCACACTGAGCCTCCCCCCTTAGCAACCACTACTCACTGGCCATGTTGTCTTCTGCCTGCCATTGACTTGCATGGCAGAATAGTGATTTTAGTTAGAATGCTTATTTTAGGTTTATTTTGTTATTTTCCCCCGATCCTGTTTGTGCGCCGCTGCCCTACGCTTAAGCAGCCGAGATCAGCTAAAAACAATTTAAAGTTGATTTTTTGATTTTTTTATGTTATTTGCAATGCCAATGGCCTTATACTTCGCCATTGACATGCTTCTTCACTGATATGCAACCTCTATTTGGAGCTGTCACAGCTCCATTTTGGATTTTGCAGAAATGTACTCGGTTACTAACCGAGTACATTTCTGCAGTTTGCACTAATCCTGCACAGATGGTTGCAAGCTTCCTAGATTGGAAAATCACCTCATTTGCATGGATTTCTCCTGCAAATGGGGTGATTTGCATACAAGGGCTTAGTCCATGCAGGATTAGTGCAGAAGCTCTCGTGCATGACCCTGCAGGCTGTTCCTGGATTGAATGGCAGACAAATTTCCTGCTAGAGCTCCTGCACTGATCCTGCACGTCATGCACGACATAGAGAATCTGAGGGAGAGTTGTGTTCTTCAACTTGCTTTTCTTTGAGCTACTGACACTCATGGTGCAATTTCAAGTCTATGTTCAACCATTGAATGGGCTAACCATCGAATGGCTGAACATCAAACAATAATCATAGAACATTCACTCACTGAACTTTCGTTTCATTGACAGGGTTGTCCAACACTTCCTGGTCTCACACACAGAAGTGTTTCAAACCCACCAAGGTGGGGGCTTTGCCCCAAAGCCCTCCTTGCTATATATACCAATGCCAAGATCACACTACAGTAGAGAAAAGGGGTTTAAAACACTTCTGTGTGTGAGAAGTGGAAATGCTGTACAAGTACTTACTTATCTTGTCGAAGAAATGAAGGTTCGCTGAGTGTTTTTTCTTTGGTTATTATTTAATGTTCAGCTGTTTGATGGTTAGCCCATTCTATGGATGACAATAAACCCTCCAATTTAACCTCATCCACCTGTAGAGGAGTCCTGAGAGCCCTGGACAGTTGGACTAGACACCCCTAAACCAATATAATGCAAGAAGAGAAAGAAATATGATGGGTAGAGGTGCAGTGCATTATAATGTGAGAGGAAGAGGAAGAAAAGGGAGAAGGTGTATGACGCTACTGCACTCATATGTTGTTTTGATTTTCTGCTTCCTCTGTTTTATGTTGTGTTTGTGGCAGAAACATACAAGGAATGAGAACATTATAACATTAGTAACAGTGAATAAAAGTGATAGCGGTCAGAGTGCTGATATATCGATGGACTGTAATGGGAGAATGGACATTTGCTACTTACTGCTGATGGATAAAATAAGGGCAGTGTGGTAAAGAAGACGTGGCTGAGACAACTGTTAAAGAGAGATTATATGGTCACTATCTGATTAGTACATTCCAACCCTATCTTTCATCTGATTACCAGTCTTTTATCAGGTGATATCCATCCCAACCCAGGAGCATAGTCAAAAGACTCTGAAATAGTTATAATCTTAGGAAGTTTATTATCTCTGATAGACAAAAATACCTTTTCATTGAATCTATTAGCAAACTAACTTCCTCCTTCCTTAGTCCCACCTCACCATCTAATTCACCCCCCCCCCCTCCTCTCCAAACTCCTCCTTTCACTATCCTCCTCATCTACTCACAGTCTATCCTCCAGCTCTTCTCCTACCACACTCAGCTCTATTTTCACTAAAACCTAATGTACAGTGCCCCAACTCTGGAAACAAGCCTTCATCATTCCTCTGCATAAAGGAGGTAACAACTGTCATTGCTATCCTGTCCCCATTTCTAAACTCCTAGAAAATGTGTCCAACTCCAACTCTTACCACATCTCTTAGATAATAACCTTCTAACCCCTACTCAACACGGTTTCAGACCCAAATAGCAGCACTATGACAGCCCTACTCTCCTATCTTGAGACTGTTACTACTCTTAACTAAACTTTCAACTGGTTCTGTAGCTATTTATCAAACAGATTCCAAGCTGTAAAATGGAAAAAGGCCACTTCCTCCTTTCTTAGTACCTACCAGAGTTCCCCAAGGCTCCATTCTTGGTCCCCTTCTTTTCAATATATTTATAAATGACCATTCCATTCTCTAACATCATCCAATATGCAGATGATTCTACCATTATCTGCTCTAATACATCTCCCTCTATGCTCCAAAAGCTTACACAGCTTTTTTTTTTACTTACTGAATGATGAAAAAAAAATAAACCACCTATCTCCTCAATCAAAACTAAACTAATGGTATTTACCCCTCACATTCTCTATTACTAGAACTGGTGTCTGAAACCAAGTTACTTGGTGTCCAAATTGATAACCAACCAGTTTAACTTCCCATCTACAACTAAATATCAAAACCCATCAAAAACCTAGGCATGCTCTATCGTCAAAATCAATTCCTTACATGCTCCTCTAAAATCACTCTCTCCTCTTCTTTTTCTATCCCTCCCTTCTCTGGGAGCTCCTCTGCTAACAATCTTCAGTCCTCTAAAACAACTTTCTTCATGCTATAACAAAATGGTCCTCCACCCACCACTGCACCTCTCTCCAAAACTAAACTGGCTTGAGTTACCTAATCACTCAACTACACTCCAGTTAACTTTAGCCCACAAGCTCATTCTCAAACCCTCTCTCTCCCCTCCTCCCTGCCCCCGCCTTCAGGCACCTACCCCCTAGGGCTTTAAGGTCTAACAATCAAAACCTATAACCAACTCGTCCTCCAGCCAAAATCTTACTATCCTTTTGCCTAGCTCCTCTCTGTAACTCACTCCCACCATCGATTCTTTTCTCTCTCAATCATAACATGTTTAAAAATCTCTTCATATGTATCTAAGGTCCCAGTGGGAATGCCCTCATAAAAGGCCAAATGGGAATGCTCTTGCTCCCACCCCTCATAAAAATATGGTATTTACATCTTCCTTCACACTCATGTTACCTGATTGTACCTTATAAGCTTTTGTTCCTTACAAAATAACCACTCTGTATGTGTAAAGCAACATCACTCTTCTCTAAATAGTATTGTTTGAACTCCTAAAGTTTGAGTTTATTTTTTTAAATATTTTGAGTATTGTTTGTTTGTTTCCTGAAGATTCAACTCATATTTTGTATCTTGTACTATTGTATTTATCATGATACTGTTTTTTGTTATTGCTTTTTGGAGCTTTTCTCCCCAGGACTCCATTGAAAACGGGTTCTTTTTGACCCAATGGACTATCCTGGTAAACCAACTGCAAATAAATAAATAAATAAATAAATTCCAAGCCAAAACTATAGAATGTTTTGTATACCTCAGCCAGGGTAATCCTATGGGCTATGCTTGTAAAGGTTCCAGGGCCATTAGCCTAATACACACATATGAACCTATAAAATGGGGTTGCAATATTTATATATGTTGCTCAATTGCTATGTTTGACATCTCACTTGAGAATCCCATTTTTTTTATGCTTGTTTGACAAAAATATTTGATCATTTCAGTCTCCTGTGAGAGCAGTTTTTGTGTGTTCTTATAGTCTGGGTAATTCAATTTTCACAAGGCATCATATGAGGTAAAAGTCACAGTTTATATATTTTTTTTCATTAACTATTTTTTCCCACTTGTGGTTGTTAGAAAAATATGCATTTGAATATATGTGAAATGCTAGTTTAAAAGCAAAGTAGTATGTAATGCATTTTATTCTATTAATGATGTAACACAAAGGCTGAATTCATGTGTAATTGCAAGTAGTTTTGAAACTGCAGTGTGGCTTGTAGCAAGTTGACCTCTGACCCTGGCAGCTGCCAGCTCAGCAAGTCTTAATGTTTATGCTTTTCACAAGTGATTATCTGCTGGGTCAGGAAATTAAAATATGTGAAATAATGAAATCTTCTGCTCTTTCCTGCTGGGATGATTTGGCCTTGTGTATGTGTTACTAAGATAACATGTAGCTGTTGGGAAAGTGTTACAGGGAACAAAGAAGAGTATTAAAAGACTGAATCTGCTATTGTATTTGGACTAGTTTGAAGCCTTGAAGAAGTAACTTTACAGAAAGACATTATGTCTGACCAGGTGGATAGCAAGGCCGTATTGTTACCAGAGGAAAACTTTTTTAAATATACAGCATCAGCAATATTTTATGAATAGAGGACTGTAAGTTAAAGTGATGTAGATGTCCTGTGACATACCACGTCAGTAAGGTGGGCACAACTTGAATGTAAAGACTATAAAATTGTATACTTCCTGTTTCATGTCAGACAAAATTCTGTACTTGTACGTTTTTTGCCTCCTGGTGTACACTAGTAAACTTTTGAACCTGAACCTCCTGTGTATTGAACTTTTTATTTTATTTAACAGTCGTAAGTAAAATAATATCAGAGACAGTATGGCTATTTCTGCATGTTTCACTTACAGAGGTACAATTCAGCAGCACAGTGAGATAAAGCTCTGATGGGGTAACCATTTGAAATGTTGGGACCTGCTAGAGCAAGTCACAAAATGCAGAAACTTAATGGCTGAAAAAATGGGCTTACATACATTAACTCTGAAATGGCTGTTTCTCAGGATACACCTTTTTCTCCAAGGTATGGTGATATTGAAGTTCACACATATAAGTTTGGGGGGGGGGTGCAAGGGGGCTTGCCCTCCTGCAAAAGAGAAGTTTAAAGAAGAAGAGCAATATCTGAGATTTGCTCTCCTCCAACATTTTCAGTCTTTTTTTAGACTGTTGACAATCAGCATTTGGAGTGCTGGCATTTCAGTAGGGAGCCTCCTGACTGCAATCAAGATGACCTGGGTTAGAATAGTAATGTGTACACTGTAAGAGGCAACAAGGTAAAGGTGGGAGTGAGAGATGATGCTAGCCTTCCCAACCTTGGAGAAGAAGCTGTTCCATGCTCTGCATTGCTGATATCTGACATAGACAGGCTCACAGCATACGGCACTATGATTAGGGATGTATGCTTGGGTTTTCCAAACCACTAAGCTTAGTCTCTGCTGCATATAGTGTACATGGAAGTGTTCACATGAAAGTAGGAGATATTGTAACCCCCTGCACTAATGTAGGTGCACGCATTAGGGGATGTGGATAGGGCACATAACTAAAATAGCACTAAGCTCTGAATTGTTAATGATGTTACCTCATGCCGCAAGGCAATCAAGCAGATCTGCATCCTGGAAACCTTTTATGAATTATGCAGTCCATCCTAAAACACTCAGATTGCCTCAGTCTGGAGAGATTAAGCTACACCCTCAGGCGACTAGGATGAGAATGCATCCTGTACTCTGTCCATAGTAGAAATTTGGGGCACAAACTATATTTATATCTGCCTGGATAATAGCTTCCTCTGGTTGGCTCTCTGTTTGTTCAGTGGCAGAACCTCCAGTGTATAAGAAAATCACATGCTCAAGATTTAGTGGGCATCAATGATTAATAGAAGGGGAGGCAAAAAGTTGTAGAATAATGCAGAACTGTATTACCTGAAATTTTTTCACAACACTGAATTCTATTTATACTTTTAATAGAAGTATATAAGAAGTGGACCACAGCAGGATGGCAAAATGTTTTTGGTTTACTATTTGACATCCTGAATTGTACAAACAGACTCAATGTGTGGTTTGATTTTTTTTCAGTTTGAATGGAGTGCTGTATACCTACAATATCAATGAGCTTATTATGTTTATAAATACGTTACCTGCCATGGCTGCATTCCATCAACTTTTACACAAGATCGATTAGTAAAAGGTCCATAACCAAATGTGCAAGATTTCAAGCTGCCTAATGCATATACAAATGCATAGGTTGCCAGATAAACATTGTAGGTATAGCTCAAGTCACTTAACTCAAATAATGCCATTTGCCCTTCACCCAGATTTTCAGTTCCTGAACAGAACATCATTTCTTTGTTTGGTTCTCTAGAGGTTCCAGTTGTATCATTGTCTTTTTCAGTCCAAGTGCAGCTAAATGCAGTTTCCCAGAAATATTTTAATAAACTGTCTTGTGTGAATGTAGATGGATTCAAGCTTTGCAAGAAATTATTAAATCCAGGAATGCTGCTTGAATATGGGGAAAATCCTAAAGAGCCATGTAATAATTTCCAAGTTTCTTTTTCAAATAGGCCTGGCGTTATTGTTGTAGAAGTAGTAAAGAAAAATGTTTTCCCAGTTACATTCTGTGCATGCAGAATCTCCAATAATGGCTTTACGTGAACTTCACTACTGTGAATAATGATTATATTCACTGCTGATTTTCTGATCACATTTGCAATTTTTAGAAATTTTTCTTTTGAGTACTTTAAATAAATTTTCTCTATGAAAGAAATGCATCCACCTGATTTAAATATTTCTGCCTTTATCTCTTGGCTTCCTGTTTCACCAGATTCACTGTCGGCAGCAAGCAGCCCTACCCAAGTCCAACCAAAATATCGGAATAGTTCAGATAAGGCATAACTCTGAAACTTGTTGCTAGGTACTGTACGCAGAAATGAAGGGAAATATAATTTACTACTTAATGTTGAAATTGTTGCTCCAGGGCTAATCTGAAAATGAAAAGAAAATGTAAAAGTATATACCATGCTGTCTTTAAAACATGTGTTAGCAACACTATGAACTGAGGATTATGTAAAACAAGTATTTGTCATTGCCAAATATTGTCTTGTTGGGCATTAGTAACTTACCATCAAAAGGAATGGTGGAGCATGGTTTGAAGGGAATAATGAGTATCATTTCAATGAAAAATATTTTGGTGAAGCTGTGAATGTTATAATGGAAAAACTAAATAATAAATAATATGTAAATAGTCACATATGCATTAATAATCTCCCTGAGTGTGTCATTGATCAGTTATGTAGAATGACAAATAACACAGAGTATTTTAACATGATGTAGAAAGAAGTATTTGTCACCACAGTATTTTCCAAGTTGATTTTTTTTAATAGCTGCAGAAATGAGCATTTGATACCATTAAGAAAAAAGGCAGAAAATCAGTGGGATACAGTCAATATCCATGCATTCTAGTATATTATGCTGTATACACCTAATACAGGATTTAAATATTCAACATACTGCTTAGAATGTCTTCTACTTGCCTTTGTTGTAAACTTGACATTTTTTTTAACATCAGCTTATTTTGCAAAGCAAGCATGTTCTGTAAGTTACTTTGAGTAAGGCTACTTTTACTGTAATGTACTTTAATTTTGTAGCTTCAACTTTAGTACACTTTTAGCATTCAAGTGACTCCTGCAAATTACATTTATTTTTCTCTTCTAATCTCTTCAGAATGTACTTTGCCCTTATGCAAGTTTAGCATTCAGTGTGAAGCAAATTGTTTTAACATTTTATATTAAGTCCTTTGAACATTCTCCCCAGGGTTCAATAAAATCTGTGTAGGCTCCATGTAGGCCCTACATGGAATATATCGGTGTAAACGACCATGGTCCCCCATTGGCAATGCGCCATGCATATTAATCATAGTGCGCTGCCGAGGGAGATCACAGTAACATGGATATTGAATACATGTAGGCAGCAGTGTAGTGTCTCATGGATGTGGATTGTCCAGGGAATTCCTGGGCAGATGTTATGTACAGAATAATGTGTATACCTGTAATATACCCTGGTAGTCTAGAAATATGTATGAATTGTAATTTTTTTCTTTTAATGCTCATTTGTGTGGTGCGGTGCAGAGCACAGCAATGCTGAGCTGCACTTACACATACACAGCTGACACCTGTCAGACATCTAGAAATAGAAACCGGATCTAATTAATTATTTATTTTAGTTTATTTGAATGCTTGTTTATGTGGCATGTAGTACAGCAATGCCGAGCTGTGCTTACACATGCACAGGGGACATTTGCCAGACATCTAAAAGTAGAAACTGGATGTAATCAATTATGTTTTGTTGTCTACTGTGTTTTTATATTATGAATGGCTGTTTGCACTGTGTGGCACTGTGCTTAGCAATGCCTACAGGTAGCTTAATAGTATATGTGAGGGTGTACTAGTTTTCATACTATCCATGTAGCTGAATAGGTAGAGTCATGGCGTAGAGTATTGTAGTTCCTGGGTTTAGGTCCCCAGCAGTCTTAGCTTTTTTATACATTTATTGCTGTGGAAATGAGTCAACTGATCTAAATGACAGTGTAATGTGAAAACATATTTGTTACATTTGAAACAGCTGCATGGTGTTAAGCACTGCTTAAATATGGTTAGCAGCTATTCCTGTTTGTGCATTGCTAAGCTTTGCTAAAACACAGTTGTGTGAGTTTGCGCAATGCTAAGCAATGCAGTGCTTTTTTGAATGCTGCAGTATGATGTGTAAGTGCAAAAAAACAGTCTAAGTTAAGGGCACTGGGTGGGAATTCTGCAGCATTTGTTGGAGTCTCATTAACTTGGTGGTATGCCTGGTGATGTTGGAGAGGGAGCATGCTTTGGGGTGCAGAGGTGGGGTGTGCAGAGTGTTTGTTGGACTCCTGGTCCATAACTACAAACCTCTGCTGCTGCAGGGTAATTACCATGGCTCAGAATGTAAAATTGAAGCATGATATCAGTTGGCCAGGGATCTTACCAGTGCCACTGGTATCCACCACACTGGTGAACATTGTCATCACCATTATAATGACCTGAAGTGAAGGAAGATGGGAGCCTTGGGCACCTGGGTCCAAGAGGTGAAGGATGGGCATGCCCCACAGATATCTAAGTATGTTTGTTACTGCTTTAATAAAATGCAAGCTAAATTTTTGCAAAACTTGTATGCATAATGGTGTGCTTCTCTTCCAGCAGCTGTAGCTGAAAAGACTGGTAACATCCAGTCTCGTGCCAGGCGTCTGGTGAAGATGTGGCGTGAGTGTGGTAAGTACAGATATTTTCTGATAACTGTTGTACAATAATCAATAAACAATGTCAATACCAATAAGCAATAAGGTGTAAAGTAGGACTGTGGTTTGATAACTAGTGTGTTATAATAAGTGCAGTGGGGCTGTATTCACTGCATGTCTGTTGTAATGTTGCTGCAATCAACTGTAAAACTGAAATAAGTAAAGAATGCAAAAGTAATTGCTTGATAAATGTATTACACAACCCACGGTATGGTTCAGGGCTGTCTGTATTGTAGCCTACTTTCCATCAAATAATGTTCTCTATTCCTCCCACTGCAGGAATGAAGTATATGGGTAAGGTAGCCCATGTTCTGGGCAGATATCATGTGTGCACTTCATAGATTCTAAGGAACAATAACAAGAAAGTATAAAGCAGAATTGTGGTTTTATAAGAGTATGTTGAAATAAGTGCAGTAGAACTTTATTCATTGTATGTCTGTTCTAATGTTGCTGCCATCAAGTGCAAAACTGAAATAAATGAAGTATGCAAAAGTAATTGCCTGATAAATGTATTGCACAGCCCACAGTATGGTTCAGGGCTGTCTGCAACCCACTCTCAGTCACATAATGATCTCTATTCCTCCCACTCCCGGAACAAGGTATATGGGAAAGTTAGCCCACGTTCTGGGCAGATATTTTGTTTGTACTTCACCGGCTCTAAGGAGCAATAACAATAAAGTGTAAAGCAGGGTTGTTGTTTCATAAGATTATGTTGAAATAAGTCCAGTAGTACTGTATTCATTGCAAGTCTGTTATAATGTCACTGCAGTCAAATGTTGTATAATGTGCACATGTCCCCTGCAGTCACATCTTTTAGGTTCTAATCCCATGCTGCTTGCCAGCTGTGACATAATCGCTGTCTAGTCTACTTAATGTACACAAACATACCTCTTAAGTGTCACAATTTTTCATAATGTAATGACAACTGCCCAATCTGTCTGGCCTGTGATTGGCAGATAAATGATTACCTGGAATGCACTGTATGTGCAAATCCATTTACAGAACACATTGGTAGTTATGTGTGTGCACATTATGTTAAACAGTTACATGTAGTTGTGTACCTGCATTTGTTAGTTCTTGGCCAATACTGTCCCATGCTAACAGCTTGAGAGGTATGTTCATTCTACATCATCTATAGAAGAATTTCAGTCACCGTACTCACAACTGACACTCCACACCTGTAGAAGTATATATTCGTAGTCTGTGTATTAATATCATGTGCAAATTCACTAATGGTATGTTATTCTCTCTCTCCCCATCCCTTATCTTCTTTAATTTATTAATGTTATTTATTATTATGGTTTAATATTAATATGTTCTATTAAACTGTTTTGTTGGTGTTATGGGTTATTTCATTCTGGCTTGTTGTTAACATACTTACTGTTATGTTATTTAATGTTCTATTCCACATAATATACCTTAGTATGTATTTGGATTAATCAATATTATGTTCCATTATGTAAATATTAAGATTGGTTTAGTTATTACTAACCTTAACTTATTTGTTATCTAATTTACTACAGTGCAACAAGGTAGGCTGGTTCCACGTGATCCACCTACCTTACCTCTTCCAGCCGTGGCACCTGAGCCCAGCACATCTGGGACCTAGCCTGGTGAAGCCCCCATACTGCCCCTGCACTACCTGTGGCATCAGGTAGTTCTGCCTCTCAGGACAGGGCTTTTCCCTCCTCTGGGAGTGGTGGTGGTGGGAATGTTGTCACCTGTGATGAACTGCCAGGTTTGGTGCGCAGGATTGTGTACCATGGTTTTGGATGCTGCCTGCACCAGATGGAGAGTATTCTGGACAGCCTGGTGGGGCAGGCTCTCCCCAGAGCTCAGCCTCTACCACTGACACCCCAGGCCAGTGAAGGAGCAGTGCCGGCATTCCCATAGGTGGGGACTTGAGTCATGCTGCTACCGTGTGGAGGTACTTGAGACTAGGATTCCACAACCAATCCAAGGTGTTAACCCCCCTCTTGTGTCACACACCACCCCTGTTTGCTGTCTTGTCTGTTTGCAAAAGCTTCCTCACCTTTCCAACTTACATCCCCCACACATACCTATGTCCCTTCCCTAGCATTCTACTCTCACTTTAAAAAAAATGGGCATCTGTCCCAAAAAAAATGTTGTCCCATGTATAGCTCTCCATTTTGCGCATGTGTCCACTAGACACACATAATGTGGTCCAATTGGCTTGACAATGCAGGTATGTTGTCCTCACCCCTCTCTCTGGTGGGGACAGTCCAAATTCATCTACATATTCTGTCAAAGTGCACAGTTGTTGCTGCTGTAAAAGAAATGGATAGCTATGGCTCTTCCTACACCCTTCCTGCACATACCTACACTGTCCTAGCTCCTCTTTTTTCTTTTCTATAAAGATTTTTGCCACACTATGCAACGAGGTGCATCACGTAGCATTGCTAAACTCAGCTAAATGGAGCTATTTTAATATATGTGTTTTGAATGATAATAAAAACTTACAAAATAAACACCTGTCCCCTATTTTGAGCCCAAGACCACCACACCTGCAGACCACTGCATTAACCTGCCACACCACACAGCTCTTAATTAAAACAGGTGGTTTAAGCAAAACATAGTAATTGCAAGTTACTGTAATTAAGCATGTGAAAGTAGAGCTGCACATTGCACCACATTGTGCAAACTTGCTGAAAAACTAATGGAAAAACTGGGAGTGTAATTTCCAGTCTGGTACATGAGTACACCCCTAGAAAGCCAGACAAACACTAATGTACATAACTGAGGTCACTAATAACAGGTAAATTGGTACTTTTAGCAGAAACATGTACAAGTACACCTGCTGCAACATTAATGGAAAAATACATGTTCAACTGGGACTCTGGTGGAGAAATACAGCCATATAAAGCCAGGCACATAATAATGGATACAATGGAGGTATGTCACAGACTGTATGTGTGCAGTTATACTGTCACAAATACACATGTTGTAACAGTGACTCACTATCTCAGTCTGTTTAAGGCTTTGCAAACAGTACCTCTTGCCACAGATAACCCTTAGTTCAAATCCAATAGCATATAACATTTGAATTACATTATTGTGAAACCATCAATGAATGACTGAGTCATGCGCTCTTTATCCACACAATGCATTTCAAATTAAATGTCTGCTTTTCACTGATGGAAGTCATAGCCCTGCAGATTGGAACATGCTTGACATATCCCCTATAGGAACACTATAAGTGCATAAAGTGTAAGATCATGCATTAATATGCATTCACAGAGGATTTGAACCTAGGTAATGCAAATGAGGCCCACTAATAACAGAGTGTACCACACAATCATTTCATAATGATATTACAGATTAGCACAGCTGCACAACTAACAAACACATAAGGAGGTCCTTTTAGAAACAAGGACTGCAAGCACACACATTCCACATGACTACCATAATGTAGCACATGGCCTAACAGTTGCCCAGGTGATTGACATAATGGTATAATTACCCCCTGTGCTGCTCAAGGACACAATAAACATGTTGCCTAGTACTCTGTTAGTAATACCATTGCCTAACATACTTACCTTAAACACAAGCCTTAATCTGCAGTGGAATGGGTACCCTCACTCTGGCCCTGACTCTACAACAAGGCTGAATCAGCTTCCACAGTTACCCTTGCAGCTTTTTGTCCTCCAAATTATTCACATTCTCTGCCTATGCCTATTGCCTGCAGCATCAGATGCAGTCTATTGCACATACATCTGTATGTAAAAGTAGCTGCTAAAGACATACCCTCTGCAATGATGCAGTAACCAGACCCTAGGAATTTTCAGCACAACATATCAGAAAGATCTTCTAATCTACATGAAGGCCTTATATCTTGATCAGTAGTTAAACTTCCACACAAGAAATGGAAAAAGGAAGCGCTTTCCAAACAGAGCACAGCCAAAATATTAGGTTACATTAGGAATTAGTTATATTACCTAATATTTTGGCTGTGCTCTATTTTCCCAGTTAATCTTTTTTTTCGTGTGGAAGTTCGAACCTTCATTTTTTTGATTTTTGCAGAGTAGTTACATGTCATTGGCTAATTATACTGCAAATTGGCTGTGTTAGCTGCAATTAGAAGTTCAAAACCGCATATTGGTTAACAGCCGATCACCTGGGAATGAGAACCATGCTAAAAAGGCAAACAGCTGGCTAGGGGAATCAGTCTGTATGAAACTTTCTTCAAACCGTAACCACATTGCCAAACACTTTATATATCTGCACATATCAACAGAGGAGTCTTGTACTTTATCAGGTATGTAACCTTTTTGTTTACAAAATGATGAATATGTGTGAATATACATAGGGGGAATGGGGATTATAGCATTAAGCCTTTCTTAGAACGGTAATGATGACATACCCTTGATCTCCAGATTTGTTACACCTGCAGAGAATGTACAATGCATCAAGGTTGGAACGTTTTTTGTCAATGTGGCACACTGGTCTTGTGGGAATGTCCCTGTATAGTGGTTGTAATACCACACTGATATTGGTTTGGCACTATTGTTTTGACATATTATCAGGGGGGTTGCCCAAACAAGACACACTACAATGGACTCCTGTGTTGGGTGTGTCATCATACAGCAGTATCTGTCATGGCACACACAGGAATAGCTGACTATTGCCAGTATCTGTGTTGTATCCACAAGGTTAGTATGTTTGCACACTGTGGAATCTGACAGGTATGATCAAGCAGTAGATAATGCCAGCCATTCTGTTTTTTGCTGTATCTCTACATAGCGTACTTCCATGTATGTGATCCTGACGTGTCCCCGTTTTGTTGTCTTTCAGAAAATACGTATTCCAAATGACATGCCCCTTTTATGGATGCTGAGAATGATATCATCCTGGAAGGCCTCCATCAAGAACATGAACTCCTACTATCCAGAGGGAGGCACAACAAGGAACAGCAGGCAGCATTGTGGGCTGACCTTGTCCATGATGTGAACGCCATATGTCACCACAACAGGACATATGAGCAGGTTCCACACTGTGCCATGGATATGATTAATGCTGCACACAGAAGAGCAGCAGATGTGGCCATGGTTTGTGGTATCACTGGTGGAGGACCTTCAGCAATACAAGCACTCTCAGACACAGAAGAATTCCTGGCAAACCTAGGAACACATGACAGCTCCTGGGCATTCATCACACCATATATAGTGGATGTGGGTGCCACAGTTTCCATGGCAGGGGAGCATCCAGGTAGGCTTTGTTTGATCAGCATTAGAATACTGTTATTCAGTGTGTCAGAGTGTAGATATGTTTAAATGGGTATCAGGTGCTTGTTCTTTGGGGAAGTTTAACTGCAGTTTGAATCTCATGTTCAGATTGTGACCAACATATCAATTAACAAAGTAGCTACTGTAAATGTGAGATATATGGACATATTACCCTCTTATAGTGCAGCATGCAGTAGTATTTACATTCCCTCTCCCTCAACTTTCCACAGGTCCCTCAGGAATTGGACAAGGTTGTGGTCCTGCTCCTGGTAAGCACAATACTGTTTTGACAGAGATGTAGATTTACTGCAGTGCATTTCGTAAAATGTCATCCCAGGCTGGATGACTGGATTTCAGTACTCTTGGCATGATTGCCAATTGAACAGATATTTTATGACTGTACACACTTCAGAGTCATACCTATGCCTTGTAGGTATGACAACACAGATATATGTGACAGCATTGTCAGGACATTACAGATTACCATATGTGTCAACTGTGTCAGGTCTTCACAAATGTCAACAGTATACCTCATTGCTGCTGATGAGATTGCAGTGTAAAGAGCTTTTATTTCCAAGTAACTACAGATGTTTGTGATAACAGTAATGTCCTCATGTCCTACTGCATGAGGTTGGGGGTTAAACAAGTTTGTAATAGCGACAACATTGAATACAGCTTTACACATATTGTAACATAGTACTGCAGAGCATAATAGTTCCAGTATTAATGTACTGCTTTTCTGCTTCTTAACATTGGTGACCAGATGTGTTGGTCTCTGTCCCCTACACAACCTGATGGCAGTGTCTCTTCAGACTCTGATGATGATGGTGGCCAAAGTGAGGCACAGGTGGGTGTTTCAGGGAAATAATCTGTCCCAGAGGTTTATATTACTCTTCTGCCCTCATTATCCCTGCACATGGTCAGTATGCCTACACATACCCAATCCCTGAAGGCCAGAGATACTGGACAGTCAGAGGATGGAGATATTGAACAGGAAAGTGTGGCAACTATGGCTCCAATGAGTAGAGACAGAGGTTATAGCCAGAGAGCTGGAGAGGTTCCACACAGGCAGATTGAGTGGGGTGCTCATAGGGGGCCTGCTGTCCTTCCACCAACTGTCAGAGGTGTCTCATCATGGGTCACTCAGCACAAGTTTCGGGCTATCACAGAGGCACATTCCGAAAGGAACTCCAGACAAATGCTCAGTGTTATGGATGCACCACAGTCTAACATCCGTGATTGCCTCAACTGCATTGGTGATACCCTGGTCTAGTTCACTGATGCAGTGGAAAGAATGTGGTCTGAGACAGATCACAGAATATCTGTCTTGGAATGCACATTGTCTGTGATGGAACATCTATCTGGTTGGAGTCGAGCGTCAGACCCATGGATGTAGGTCAGCAACTACATCTGCTGAGAGTCCATGTGGCTATGCTCAATCACGCTCCTGTAATGGCAGTACATCCAATGCTGCAGAGGGGCTTGTGCTGTCCACACCAAGATGTAGCAGGCCATGGGCTTGTGGACCTAGGTGTTCCCATGGAGGACACAGTCCCAGCAGACAGTAGTCACCATCAGGTACTAGCACTGCTTCTGTCCTTGGCATGGAGGTGCCAGTGCAACTCCTGGCAGAGCCAGTTCTCTTATTTGGGGGCCGAGATAGTGAACTGTCAGCTCTACCATGCATGGTTCACAACTGTCCAACATACACAGATGTAGGGCTAACACTGAGCTTGACTGTGTTTATGCATACAAACACATCACTGTCAAAATCAGGTCACCTACAGACACACATGGCACATTTCCATGGTCCATCTTGCCTGCTTCCTTTCCTGATTCACACAAATGCTTTCAACCTTTTGGATCAGCCTAGGCCTCCTGCACTCCCACACAACACCTTGTGCAAGTGATGATGCCTGTGCCACATCCCTGTCATCCTCGTCATCAATATTGAGAAATGAAGCTATGTGTCTGATGCACAAGGTGACTATATAACTTAATATGTAATTTTGTAATGCAATGTTGCTTTGCCATACCACTTGTACTGCTCACTGACAGAAACTGTATGCTGACATTTGTAATGAGTAAGCCACATAATTCTGTGTACCCTATGTCGTATGATGTTGTAATGGCTGTATACTTACACAATGATAGGTGTGTCATAAACCTGCATATGGTTCACTTGCAGGAGTCTGTAGGGGACACCTATGAATACACAGCAGCAGCAATAAACCCATAGACATCACAGCACAGGCTAGAATGTCAGCACGAAAGACATATGTCTCTAACAAGATACAGTGGTATAGGTGCATGGCTCCATAGGGTCAAATGTGTATAACAGACTAACAAGGACAATGGCATCATGCAGCCTACTCATGCATCCCTCATCTATGATGCTGTCTGATATCCTTGATAAGTGTCACCAGGGTTTATGGACCTAACACATCTACAAACTGTATTGCTGGAGATGACCCATCTACAGATTTTCTGTGTCTTTTACACACATTTGTCTTATACCAGTTATGATTGTCTTGTATGCTTCCCATTGTCTAACTTGCACTTGATGAGTGTTACAGCAGATGTGTGCTTCACATGCATGGGGAGCCTGTTACATATAGGGTTTAGTATCTGTGTTACATACCTGTCTCTCCAGCATATATTATTTATACCACAGTGATGCTCTATGTGTGTGTAGAACAGGTAACACATGTTAGTTCTGCCTTGGAGAAGTAGGAGGTACACACTGGGATCTGTCACCTCCCTATATGGCAGCCATACACATCCCCTGCAAAGCATGTTGGAGACAGAGACTACACATGAACGCTCTTGACATGGACTGCATCAAACATGTTATCTGCACTGTGTATTGGTTTACCATGGAACCTGTGTGGCTGCTACAGTTGTAAGATATGCCTGTATAGCAACATAGCAAAGGTATCATTGCACTCAATGATAGGTATAACAGTGAGAGTCTGGGATTTACATACCATACCTATCTGTGTAGGTTGTAAAAAATTGAATGGATCCCCACATCTTACTGACCAGTGAAAGTCAAAGGCTACTTTATGTGACCATATGTCCATAGGTATTGGCTCAACTGTATGTGGTGTGCAGACACTACTATATTCTCCAGGGGTGGATGACTTCCAAATGGATAGTATTGTGTAGTTGTGTATCTGGAACACATGTCTGTGTTCTCAAATCATGTCATGCAACAACCAGTTTGCTGTGTAGTTGCTTGGCAGGCACTGAACGCTTGCAAGGGCAATGTAATGTCAGCAAATTTGAGCAAATTATCTGTGCATGCACAGGCATCCACATCTTCACTACAAGGTATGCCTACAAACACTGGGTTTCAGACTGTCAACCTCAAGGGTGTGGCAGCATGACCCTAACTTTAAAGGACTTGCAGATTGTCACTTTTGTAAGTTATGGCATTGCAAACATGCCTAATGACAGGATTATAGTCAATCCAAAGTCTCCATGGCTGGCAAAGCATTATAAGGCACATTGACAGGTGCTGTGTTATCTTAGGGGACCAACATACAGATGACATGTTGCATTTCACCATCTGTCATGACACTGCCTAACAATGGCATGCTGTGACATACAAGTATGACTGTGTCACTAATGGCACTATAAATGACGGCTAATGACATGTGAAAACTGTACCTACCCCACTACTCCTATGCCACACAAACACAACATGACAGATGTGACTGTACTTCAAACCTTGATTATATGGTGTCTCCCACAGCAGTCAGTACAAATGGCAATTAGCATTTTGCCAACATGCACACCTCACCTCATGCACCACCCACACCCACAACACATATATCTGCATGTGTGCAGCTCCTTACCAGACACATTCTCAAACAACAGAGATCTCAGAAAATCCTACCTCTGGAAAGCAAAGTACACATAATAGTGCATGTATCACTGTCTCACCGGTCACACACCTGAGGCACAACAAAACACAGACCTATTACTCATAGGTGAGTACATCTTGAAACACACTGATGTCCATATCATCAAGCTACATATGGGAAATATTAGAGTTAGCTGTGTGTGGGTTGACACGATACACCATACCACACACTGCTGTAACTCAAGGAATATCAGGTGATATAATAATGACATCATATTTCCATATGTCTTGCAGATGTGTATAACTAGGGACATATGTCACCGGAGTGTATGCAGACACATGACTGAGCTTACACACTCTGTCTCTCACAGGTATGCCCATATCTTTCAGCTGCATTTGACCCTCACATAGGATGATGGCTCAATACACAGAGAACATGAGGGACTTCAATAATTGTCTTAGTGTGTAGTGTCATTCCACTACATGTCTGCTTGGGATGACTTGCTCCACATACGTCAATGCTTTGCCAGAGATGGTCTTCATCTCTCACCCCTGGAATTTTGAGTACTGGCCAAGGCTGCTGACACCCCCACAGTACATCCTATAGGTACTATCTATTAGGAAAACTTTCCGATTAGAATGCCATCTTCAAACAACATCAAGGTTATGCTGCTACATGTGGGAATGGCAACACTAAACACCACTCTGTGCAAGGCGACCCCAGGCTGGAATATACAGACATTTGTGCAATCAAAGACACATTTTACATAGCTGTAGACAACACCACAGCCATACCAGACTACACGCCCTTCCACAGGTTCAGACCTCAAACTGATAGTGCGCAAAGTAATGCAGGTGGTGTATACATATTCATTAAGTTTAGATACACATCCAGATTCAGTGAAACACTATGCTTTCCTGGAAACACTGCAGGTGCTATTCCTGCTAGAATCAAGCCATTACCAGCTACAGGAGCAGCTTCATGAATCCAGACACCCATTGTGCTTATTTGTGTGTATGTGTGTCAGTCAAGATATATCAGTACACCATGGTTTGAGGAGAAATTAAGTAGCCACCAACTGTGTTGGTTAGCCATGTTGAAGTTCACTTGCCCAAAGGTTACTCCATATCCTTAACTACAATGACCTGCACCAGTGGTGTGACATCCCCACAAGGGGAGGCAATGTAGTGCTTCATGTACATCCCAATAAGGGTGACCATTGCAGCCTCTCTGGAGATCTGCAGACAGATCAGTCTCATTAAAACTATCAGACCTACCCTACCTTGCAGACAATACAGAAATATACTTCTACAAAGCAATGTATTACCCCCTATGGAATGGTTTACATAGCATGACTGTACCTCCCCCTTCAGAGGGGACCATCAGATATGCAGAGATCTACACCCTCACGTTATGCAAGCAGCAATACAGCTGCATAGACTTGGCTGTACCTGACAGGAGGAACACAAGCTCCTCATGGCACAGCAACCCTGCTTGGTGAACTGGGGGCACAACCTCCTCAGATAAAACAAGCACATAGTGTGTGTTTATTTGACATTGTGTAGAAATAGTAAGTGACAAACGCAGCCTCACCCACAAAGCAGAACCACAATTCACAGTGTAGTTACATGTGTAACCTCAGAGGACAGGCCCAAATTGTTGGTGAACTCGTACATAATGATACATATACTGGGGCTGTACTCATAGCTAACAGCTATGTTGTCTCTATGCTACTAAAACTGCTGTTATAACTGTAATGTACATCTAATTGACCTAGTCTTGGAGTTAGAAACAGTGTTTACTGATTTAGCACTACAGTTGTCTCTGCTACTGCTTCAGCTGTGCTGTTGTGTTCATTTCCGTTTTCTTGCATGCACAGGATAATTGACTGATAAATGTATTGTGCATGATTTATTAACCTGTTTCCAAACTAAGTTATGGCACTGTGATGTGGTTACTGTTGAAGCACTCTTAAACTGTAGCAGTAGCATCTATTCTCCTGCTTTATCCACACTATCCTCAGATTTGTATCTTTTACACCCTCCTATCTCCTCCTTACGTCTTTTGACCTGTCTTTGTCTCCTTCTACTAGCTTCATCCTCTCTTTTTTTCTCTCTCTCTCTTCAGAGCGCACTCAAGCAAATCTGCAGTCTGCGGCTACCACTCCACCCATACAGTATTAGAAGGAATCAGTACTGCAAACTAAACAAGGATATACATTTTGAGCCTCAAGAGCAGGGTCAGTCCACCCAGGCATTCTACTTGTATGTTTTATGAAAGTGAAGCTATTACATTAGCAGTATTTCTTAGTAGTTCTCAGCTTGCTAATAAAACTGATTGTTGTAGCCTTGTGTCTTCCCCCCACCCGCTAGTACAGTAATCCTAACTGTCCAATAGACAGTATACATTTAATTCACATTCCTGTGACTAAATTAACCATCAAGCAGCCCTCTCAGTGCTTTCTGCCTTAGTTTGTATCACTTGGAGGCCCACCTGTTTATTTGCATCTCTATACATTCCCTTACATTGCTAATGTATCTCCCTACTCTAATCTGTGCAAAAACTGGTTACTAATCAGCAAGTCAATTTGAAGACACACTCCCAACCTTAATAAACGTTGCTGTCTCTTCTCTCCTTCACTTTACAGGTAGTTTGAATTATTACTTACCCCCCTCTGAGGCCTTCACTGATTTCCACTGATTGCCTCTCTGATTTCTTTGCATTCCACCTGATTTACACCCCTTGTGCTATCTCCCTCCCCCAATACAAAGTCTATATTAGAATCCTGCTGAGCATGGAGCCATCTTTAAATTTCTAGTCTCCCACCAGGACACAAGTGCTCTTCAACAATTACATTCTGCTTGCTGGTAAGCCGTTAGGCCTCAGGAATTTGTTTTAAAAGTGTTCAGATTTGTAAAGTAATACTTTTTTCTCTTGTCTTGGTTGGCTCTGCCGCTCCGTTGCCTGCTAACGCTCGGGCTCTCTCCGCTCCCCTGCCCTGCCCCCTATTACCTCCCGCCCCCACTACCTCTACATTTATAGTAATCACAGCCACACCCACAGTTCACCCTCACATCACTTCCACCAATCACAGCTCTTTAAGTCATATCACATTATACCACACCAACTTGCTCCACACAAAATACTCCCAATCACTCTCATTCCCACTAGGCATTTTTTACATCACCAACACTACTTCCCCATCCACATATAGTTCAACCCTATAATTCCTATTCAGACCCCCCAACTAGAAACAACTTAAACTTTATAACCATGACTATCACACAACTAAGTCTAGTCTGTCTTCTCATAATTCTTTACAACACCACAAGTTATCACTCTAGCAATATCCCTAAACTGAGTAGCACAACACTGCATTAAGCACTCTCGTATACAGACACCACACATTATAATAATATCTGCCCACAGTTATTCAAGAACTACATAACAACAGACCAATTCAGATCTAAACACATATGCTCTCATTCCTACTCCAAAAAAACACAATACTTTGTCATAGTCCTCACCAAACTCCAGCATCTGTATAACCATTTTAACTCCAGGCTCATCATAAGTGGGGATATCCACCCCAACCCAGGCCCAAATCCATCCTGTCCAACACAAACTGCTCCAACACAAATGTCAGAACATAACACCCCCACTTTCTTCATCCCTGGGCAAATCAACAACAGCAGCAAAACCAACCATCTTTTAATGCTAAATATTAATATTAGAAGAATCAGAAATAAAATACCTGAACTCCAGGCCACAATAGCACACTACTCACATAGTTGCTTTAACAGAAACCTGGCTAAATAAAAACATAGCTAACTCAGAAGTTCTCCCTACTGACTACAATATCATTAGAGAAGACAGACCACTTTGTAAAGGGGGTGGAACTGCCTTACTGTACAAGTCCAGCTTAACTGTCCATCAATTACCAAACTCCTACCCCTCCCCCAATAATTGGGACATACTTATCTGACAACTTCAGCTTCACCCTAGAAAGGTCATCACCACAATTGTGATCGATATTCCACCTGGTAATACACCTGCTAGCCTTGAAGACTTCTTATCCTGGTGTTCTTCCACATACTCACAAGAAACCCTTATTTTGGGGGACTTCAACCTAGATTGGTTCACCTATATATCAGAACGACCAAGTAATCTAATAAATGTCCATGGCTACCAGCAGCTAGTCCAAATTTCAACTAGATGTGATAAAAAAATCTAAAAGGGAATCCATCCTTGACTGGGTCCTAACTAACAACCCCACATTGTACCCTCACACAGGTAGTCTTCCAGACACCTTAAGTGACCACAACATAATATACTTTATACGTAGTAGAACAAGCATATGCAAAACCACTAACTATATATCCACTAGAAACACAAACAAATTATCTCCTGAGGTCCTCAACACTTTACTCTGTAACTGTGACTGGACCCCTCTAAAAACCCTCCCACTTGACCAGGCTGTAGCATATTTCAACAAAACATTTCTACAACACCTAGACACTGTCACTCCATTGCCCAAAATCAAGGTTAGAACCTCTACAAACCTCTGGCTCAGTAAAGAAATCAAACAAATCCTCAAGTGCAGAGACACTGCCTGCCTTTACTATCAAAAAAAACAAAGAAACACAAAGCCTAACTAAGTACCAAGAACTGCGCAACCGTGCAAAAAAATGCATTAGGCTGGACAAAAAATCCTACTACACAACATTACAAAGTAAATACCAACACAACCCACAAAAATTTTGGAAAAATGTAAACCAGCTACTAAAAATCCACCCAAAAGGCTACCCCCAAACCAACCACCCCTGACACTAAAGTTCCCATCGAAACACAATTCAACTCCCACTTTGTGAACTCAATTCTATCCTTAGTATCACAGGACAGTTCCTTCCTCACTATCCCTCCCAACAC
The DNA here is from genome assembly GCF_019279795.1 of Protopterus annectens. Taxonomy (NCBI): domain Eukaryota; kingdom Metazoa; phylum Chordata; order Ceratodontiformes; family Protopteridae; genus Protopterus; species Protopterus annectens. The sequence continues at coordinate 1,380,869,571 of NC_056743.1, forward strand.
AAATAACACTAATACAAGCTTTACCCTCAAAACAGTTTCCACCACTTCAATCAAAAGCATGCTCTCCAAACTAAAAACCTCATCAACAGCAGCCGACCTACTCCCCAGCTATTTCTTGAAACTCACAGCAGATGCTATTGCTATCCCAGTCTCCACTCTAATAAACAGATCAATTGTTGAAAACTATGTGCCCAAACTCTGGAAAATATCCTATGTTACACCCATACATAAAGGCGGGACTTCCACTGAACTTAATAACCACAGACCCATTGCTTTACTCTCTCCCCTGGCCAAAATCCTAGAAAAATGCATCTATACCCAGATGCTAAACTATCTGCTAGACAGCAACATCCTGTCACCTACTCAGCATGGTTTCAGACCTGCCCATAGTACCACTACAGCCCTCCTGTGCTTCACAGACACAGTAAACCATCTCAAAAATGAAGGCCTACAAGTGTCAACTCTTTTTATGGATACGTCCAAAGCATTTGACACAGTCTCATACCAAATCCTGCTAAACAAACTAAACCAATATCATCTATCAAATTCCACTCTTACCTGGTTCTAAAGCTACTTAACTGACAGGTACCAACCTGTGAAATGGGAAAATTATCTCTCTCCTCAGCTGCTGATAACTATAGGAGTCCCACAGGGTTCTATCTTAGGACCACTACTATTCACAGTCTTCACAAATGACCTCCATACCTCCACACAGCATGCATCTATAATTCAGTATGCAGATGACACTACCTTAATCTGTGCTGCACAAAACATTCCCACCCTCCTGCAAACAACTCAACTAGCATTCTCTGACATTGAAAACTACCTTACCAAAGCCCAACTTATCCTCAATCTAAAGAAAACCCAGCTTATGATTATAACCAGTTTTAACAAAAACATTAACAGTCAATTCACTATCTACTCCACAAATGCTACTCCAATTGCTCCAGTGGCACAGGCTAAGCTATTGGGAATAACCATAGACTCACACCTAACATTTGATAGTCATCTCGACTTAACTATTAAAAAAGTACATGCCAAACTGGGGTCACTGTACCATATCAAATCATTTTTTACCAACAACACAAGATCAGCCACTGCTCGCTCCCAACTTCTATCCACCCTACTCTATGCATCTCCCATTCTGACTAATCTCAACAAAACTGAACTAGGCAAAATGGAAGCCTGCTATAATAGAATTGCCCACTTTGCTGCAAATTGCTCCTATAGAACTCATCACTGTGCTGCTTTGAGACAGCTCCACTGGCTTGAACTGCCCAACCTCCTAACCTACAATCAGCTCTGCCTCTGTCATTCTATCTATTACCTCCCCAATAAGTGTCCTGCTCTCAAAAGCCTAGTACAATATCACTCAGCCAAAAGGCCTCTTAGATCATCAAGCAAACTACTACTAGAAGTCACCAACAACTACAATAGCTTTGGAGATGCACTATATAGTAGTTCAGTGACTAAAAAATGGAACTATGTCCCTACTAGCATTCAAAACAGATCATCCAAAGCCTCCTTTAAAGACATCATCAGGCAATATCTCAAGCAAAGTTGGCAGTGCCATGATTGCTCCCCAGGCTAATGAAAGCGGATAACATATACATACAAAATCTAGAGCACTTGATACTAGTTTTCAATCTTACTCACAAACACTGGCTAATCTAATCTACAATGTATGTACTATACCTGTGTACTGTGTATGTATTCTACCTATGTTCCAAATTTCAGCTGTACACCACAAATCTATTAATTACCTTTATTTTTAAAATGAATATTTTTTTGTTTGTTCTCTCCACTATAACTGTTTGTGTCGCATACCACTGTAAAAACATGTCTCTTGTAATTTATGTATATACTGATCATGTCTAAATAACTAAATGTGTCTGTAATTTTTCTTTGTGGAGCTTTTCTCCCCGGGCCTCTGCTGAAAAAGGGCATTTTTGGCTCAGTCAGACACCCCCGGTCAACAAATGTAAAATAAAATAAATAAAAATAACCTGTTAAACCACAGGTTCTGCATCAGCTCCACTTCCCTGTCCCCACCACATGTGCCACATGACATTCCTACAACCTGTCCCATACCTTGCAGTTCTACAGAGCAGGTTGTAACTGTTCTCTATATGGGGTATACACAGCATCTATTGGACATGCTAACATCCCAGGCTGCATCCTACATGAGATCTACCAAGGATTACTAACACCATTGGGAACTCCTTGCAATCATACTGTAACCACTGACTGCATCCCAGCTGACTGGACAACAGCAACTGTTATCCCCCTACACAGAGGTGTTGCATCCACCAACCACTGGAACTATAGACCCATTTGCCTGAGTAGCCATATCTTTGTGCCCATGGTGAAAATCATAATGGAGCTGATCAGCAATCATATATGTGATCTTCAGACAGTTGACTGTACACAGTTTGGATGTCTGACAGGGAGATCATAGCTGTTAAATGTGGTAGACATGTCTGAGGCAGTCACCAAGGACCTGCGGGAGGGGACTTCAGGACATACAATCCCCTGGATGTAGCCAAGATGTGTGACTCTATCCCCCCACATAGGCATCATTGACAAAAGTGCCCACACAGGCATCCATGGTAATATCATTAAAGGGGTCACTAAGTTGCTCATTGATGGCACACATACTCAAAATACGGAAATCCACCTGCAATAGCTGATCTGTAAGCAGCAGTGTTCAACAGGGCTCAAGTCCTGGGTTCTGTATTGCTTGGGATCCATTTCACCATTATACAAGAGAATTCTGACTGTCTGTGGCTGACAATGTTGGCTGATGCCTGCAAACTGTGAGTGGTTATAGGCTCTGAGTTATGTAAATATCCTACAAGAGGGTATTGATGAACAAATGCCTGTTGACATACTACTGGCTGTAAACTCCATGCAAATGTATATGTAGTACCATTTCCATCTGTAACATCTATATTCTTGGTAAGTAGGACATCAGTCACAACATGTGATGTACATACTCAGAGGTGATAAACCTGGGCACACATGCCTGGTCACACAGGTTTACACTTAATGTACCAGAAATCATCATGTCTCCCTAGTAGTAAGATGAGAATCATGTCATAACAGAGGGCACAGTTACCCGAAATTAACATACCCATAACCTCCATGTGCTCTCCCCTCTTTATGCCAATATGTGAGTGCAATGGCCATTTGGTACTGTACTTTTCCAAGCACTACTAGCAATTATACACAACACAATGGGTCCTCACAAGGGAAATTCACATCTTCAGTATCTACCCAATGAGCTTCATCTGACACCAGTGGTCATTGTAACCTATGGATACAGACTACTCAGAGGTGATCTCTGCTTTGCATACAGTGCAATGTGTGACATTGCTTGACTGGATATGCTGCACATTTGTAGGTGGCATGGTACATGGATTAGTTACTCTAAGGACATTAACCTGGTATGTGACATTAGTAATACATGCTGGTGGGAGAGATCTGTCTAGGAGACTTTTAACACACCTTTGGAACAGAATCTTCCCAAATGGCAAACAGAGCACCTCAGCGGACCTCTCAGATGTCATCTGCATGATTGGCTGGATAACCATCATTTCACCACAGGGCTTCTGCCTGTGTCCCTAGTGGATGGGGGCAATATGTGGAGATCATGTAAATAAGGGTATAAACTTGGCTAGCATCATGAGGGCTGTAGGGCCATTATGCTACTAAAGTTCAAAGATCCTATAATTCCATAAGCTGATATAAAATGCTGTAACAGCCACACATATAAACATGGCTACATTGAGGATAGCAATACTTCCACTTATTGTTTACAGGACATAGCACACACACACACACACACACACACACACACACACACACACACACACACACACACATATGCAGCAAGTTGGCTGCATGAAGATTAGAACACATACCTATCTAATGGTACACACTACAGATCACAGTACATGACTCACATGTTATACCTCAAGTATGCTATTACTGTCTCTTTAGGACATCTCATGCCTGATGGCATCAGCAGACCTAATTGTGGTAAGGCATTTGGAGGCCCACATCACCTGAATACTAAAATGCTGCAAAACCCTATTGCTTTCAAAGTTACTGAGGTGATCATATTTATGTCGTAAAGGGAAAGACACACGCCAAGTGGCCTACTGTGAGAGTAGAACCCCTACCTAAATAATCTTACACACTATCGATCTATAGATAGATATATATTTACTTATTGCATGTACCACAGCTTACGTCTGACATTACAATAGCAGTTGGTAGTCTTAAGGTCAATGACATTAGCTGGCCTTGTACAAGAGGGCAGTTTGGACACTGGCAGTAACTTACATGGCCAAAATGTGCAGACCTGTTGCAGTTCCATAGTCAATCAGGGATTCTCAGTTGTTTTGAAAGGGGATATATGCACACGCAGATACACTCACACACACACACACACACACACACACACACACACACACACACACACACACACACACACACACCAAGTGGCCTGCAGTGAGATTAGAACCCCTACCTAACTACTCTTACATACTATAGATCACAGCAGTTATGTATTTATTTATTTATTTATTTATTTTATTCTATTTTACATTTGTTGACCTGGATTGATTTAATACATGTCCATTTTTAGTGGGGCCCTGGGAGAAAAGCTCCAAGGTAGAACATATAGTAAAAAATCGCAAAACGATTACATGTTAAACACAGTTTACAGGCTCCAGTTGAGCAAGCAGGTAATATAATCATACATTTTTAAAACAGTGTTGACAAATTATTATTATACCACAAAGTAAAAAAGAATTATATTTTATATTAAAATTTAACACGCTTAAACCATATGGTTTGAATTATGATTGTTCATGGAAGAGTTTGCTTTAGCAACTGTAGCTTTAAAATGTGCAGTGTTTTATGCATTTTATCTTTTTAAAAAAGTGATGTGGCTGATTGAATAATTGGATGTAATTAACTTAGGAGGGATTTGAAGTTGTATAAAATGTAAGGAAAGTGTTAGTGTGATGAATAATTTACTCTGTAAAGGCTGTTTGCCGAGGCGCTAGAGAGAACAGAAAACCAGTATTTGTGTATTTTGTATTGTTGGATGTAACTACATCTTAGTGGATTAAATCTTTCTACAAGTTGCTGCGGAGTCTTACTTTGTGGTATAATAAGAATTGTTCGTGTGTGTTTTGTGGTTTTGCAATTATGGCCAGTGACTCCTTCGCAGCATTACCTAGAATGTTCAGAGAGACTGCTATGGACAGTACGCAAAAATCAATTGACAGCTTTCTTATTGCTTCAAATGCTGCAAATAACTCCATGAATGCGGGTGCAGTACAAGGAAGAGATGAGGTACAAAATGGTGAAGCAGTATCTGGGCTATATAACAAATGGCAACAGGATCAGAAGCTGTGGCAACAAAATCCGTTTGCACGTGTTGGTAAGAAAATAGAAACTATGTTGGCTCCTGAAATTTGGGACTCATATATACAAATAGAAAAATTGCTATTTAAAGAAACCTCAGTGTTTCTGAATTTGTAGAGTCTGCAGTGGTACGAAGAACTAGATATCACTCCCAGGGGGCTGTGTAGCATTAAAAATCCTTCTACACCTTTTGATCTTACTAGCCCAGAGGAAAAGCAATTTCACGATAGATGGTTAGCAGCTGCTCACCGGTGCAGTAAAGAATGGGTCCAAATACTGATAGAAAGAGATGCACTGAAAAAGCAAAAGTTGAGGGAGGAGATTAAAACAATGTGCATTGAAATTTCCAACAAAATTAAACATGATGATCTACAACAGTTTTTTGGTGAAGACAAATGAACAATTAAATGTATATGAGTCGGAACTCATTGACCGTAAGAAAAGTAAGCTACATAGAGACTTACGTGATTATGAGAACAAGAGAGCGTTTTTGCTGTCGACCAATCGTAAAGCCCGACGACAACGTGTGCATTTCGAGCGTAGAGAGAAGGAAACGGAAGGAGAAGGAGCAGGGTATGTCTCAGTGGAGAGCGGATTATCGCAGACTGAAGCAGAAACGGATAATGAAGAGTATCCAGCACTTCCCAAACCTGGGAATCACAAGGGATTAAATTTGTTTCAGGATAACCGTTTCAGTCGGAAACGGAGTTGGAATGGACAGGGGTATAATGGGGAGGGCTATGGTAAGCAGCGCCCAAACAACAAAAAAAGCAAATGGGACGGACAATGGGACTAAAATTGCTTGTGAGTATGATAACTGCGAGTATGTGGTAAATCTATCTGGTCGCAACTTGTCACAATGTGCATTAAATATTTTAAACAGAGGGTTAAAATTTGTACCCACAGTTTTACCTAGGGTACATATGTTGAAAGCAGATATATTTCATTTTACACGCAAATTGCATCTAATGGATATGTTTCATTGTTCTAATAATGATTCTTCAGTAACAAGTCATTATGGAGTTAGTAACACCATATTAGTTAACAATATAGATGAAGAATTTTTTTCATGTAATTCAGAAGTGGATATAAGTGAACATAAGGAATTTGATACTAGTATAATCAAAACAGCTAGTACTTTTATGCCACCTCAGAGTAATGATAGTATCAAATATTTTCATAAGTCATTAACACAGAACATGGAAATGGAATTTGAAAAATTTAAATGGAATAAAAAAACTGTTAACTATAATCTTACTAAAACAGAATGGGAATGTTTAAATGTTCTGAGCCGGGACAACAATATAATATTTAAACCCTCCGATAAAGGAGGGAAATTAGTAATATTAAATGTGGCTCAATATTTAGAAATGTGTTATGAGCATTTGAAGAATGAACAAATATATGAACAAATAGACATTAATGATTATAATGAAGCACAAAGGAAGTATGAGCATGTTATTGATAAAGGCTATAGGTTACAATATTTTTCCTATAAAGATATAAAAGAAAAATTTAATATTATTGCCCCTAGAATGCCCTGCTTTTACTGTATTCCGAAAATACATAAGAACATTTTTCCACCACCAGGACGTCCGATAGTATCAGTGACAAATGGCTACTTAGAAAATATTTCAAAGTTTCTATATATGTATTTGATGCCAGTTGTATGTAAATTACCATCTTATATTAAGGATGTCTTTGATTTAATAACGAAAGTAAAGGACATATGCTGGCATGATGACATGTATTTTGTAGTAATAGATGTGGTTAGCTTGTATACAAACATAAAGCATGAAGATGGAAAGGCTGCCATTAAGTATTTTATGGGCAATGAGGATGTCGTTAATTATATATTAGAATTATTTGACATATGCTTAAATAATAACATGTTTGAATTTAATGGATCTATGTACAAGCAGAAGCAGGGCACAGCGATGGGGGCAGCTTTTGCCCCCAGTTACGCCAATGTATTAATGGGGTTTTTTGAGAGCAAATATATATACACCAATGCTTTTTTCAAAAAATATGTATATAGATATTATCGTTTTATTGATGATTTGTTGTTTATTTGTCAAGGTGGGCAACAAGAAGTGCAAACATTTTTAATGGAGATACAGGATAATACTATGGGTGTAAAGTTTGATGGACTGCAAAATGGTCAGAAAGTGCAATATTTAGATATTTCACTAATAGGCTGTAAGGATTACAAGTTGGAATATCAAATTCACAGGAAATTTCAAGGGGCTGGTTCTATACTGCATGGCAGCAGTTATCATCCAGCACATGTTATTAAAGCAATTCCTTATACAGAGTTGAATAGGGTAAATAGATTGTGTAGCAACCCTATTACTAAAGAAAGGGAGTTTATACAAAGTTACAACAAATTTAAAGTAAGAGGTTATGAAGAATATAATTTGAAGGATAGTTTAAAGAAGATTAAAAAATGTGGAAAACATAACAGAGGGGGAACATGGAAGACACCCCAAGAGGGTAAAGATGTTGTATACTTTGTGTCTACCTTTTCTGTATTATCAGATAGTATTAAGGAACATGTGCTATATAGTTGGAATTTATTAAAAAAAGAAGTAGATTATTTGTCGGAAAAGAATGTTATTTTTTCCTATAAAAGAGGGAGAAATAAACAAGATTTCTTGGTACATAGCCGGTTTAGAATGGTTAATATGCCAGTGTACTCACAAGCTATGTATCAGGGAACTAAAAGATGTGGCAAATGCACTATTTGTAGGTTTATCGTACAACAATTTGATAAAATTAATGGCATCCCAGTTGCAACGAAGGGAATGTACAATTGCAATTCTACAGCGGTTGTTTATGGAATTGAATGCCCATGTAAAAAGTTTTATGTGGGAGAGACAAAAAGAACCTTAGCATGTAGAATTAAGGAACATGTTAGGGATATTTTGAAAAATAAGGAAACCAGTCCGTTGGCAGGGCATTTTCAAAAATATCATGAGGGCAATATGGAGAACCTTAGGGTCACAGTGCTAGATAGTATTGAGAATACAAAGTATTTAAATGATAAATGTATAAAACAAATATTAAGGAAAAAAGAATTATATTTTATATTAAAATTTAACACGCTTAAACCATATGGTTTGAATTATGATTGTTCATGGAAGAGTTTGCTTTAGCAACTGTAGCTTTAAAATGTGCAGTGTTTTAAGCATTTTATCTTTTTAAAAAAGTGATGTGGCTGATTGAATAATTGGATGTAATTAACTTAGGAGTGATTTGAAGTTGTATAAAATGTAAGGAGAGTGTTAGTGTGATGAATAATTTACTCTGTAAAGGCTGTTTTCCGAGGCGCTAGAGAGAACAGAAAACCAGTATTTGTGTATTTTGTATTGTTGGATGTAACTACATCTTAGTGGATTAAATCTTTCTACAAGTTGCTGCAGAGTCTTACTTTGTGGTATAATAAGAATTGTTCGTGTGTGTTTTGTGGTTTTGCAGTGTTGACAAATTGACTAGGCAATGTAACATGATTACAGACTATAGAGGAGGATCTAGTCTTGCTTTAAACAAGGACAGGACATAGCCAGTGAGTTTTAAAGTATAGCTTGAGGCTTTTTTTGAACTGAGTAAGAGAGAGTTCAAGAGTAAGATCAGCAGGAAGAACGTTCCAAGTTTTGCCAACAAAGTTAGCAAACAGAGAGCCCCCAGCAGAGTTGTTGATTTTGGATGTTTGAACCAGTAGTTTATAAGAAGAGCGAAGTGACCTCAGGTTGCTATAAGGGTTGATGATATTTTTAAGTACATGTGTATTGTCAGGGTGGTTGAAAACTTTTTGAGCAGTTATAAGCTGGTTCTACTGAAGTAGGCTAGGCCATTATAGCTACCCCAGAAGATTTAGGTTGTGACAGTGGTGGGTCCTATAGGCAGTGCCTGTTACAAATCTAGCAATATGGTTATAACAGCTGGAGAGTTTGCTAAGAGTGGATTTGTTCAAATTAGTGAGTAGAGGGGAGGCATAGAGAAGAGTAGAGAGTAGATGGGAGCAAGTAATAGCAGTCCTAACAAACAGAGTAAGGAAAGGTTTGATCTTATAGAGGGGAGCCAAGTTTTTTGTTAATCATTTTGATAGTTTGATTGACATGGATATCAAATTTGAGGGTGTTGTCTATTGTTATGCCTAAAAATTTGGTTTGCGCATCTGGGGAGATAATGGTACCATTATTAGATTTTATGGTAAAGAGTAGTGAGGAAGACTTACAAGTGGGGGAGAAAAGAAGCAACTTTGTTTTGTTAGGGTTTAATATCAGCTGATGGTTAGAGAGCCAGTTTTCAACTATATTGAAAGTATTCTGGGTTAATGTCATTAGATCTGTCGGGGAGGTGGTTGAACAAATCAAGGTGAAGTAATCCTCATATTGGATACAGACAGTATTTGGGATGACAGTGGGAAAGTCATTAATAAAGAAAGAGAAAAGAGGGGGTCCTAGTATGGAGCCCTGGGGGACTCCTAGGGTGACAGGTAGATGGGTTGATAGTTTGTCCTGCCATAGGATGCCTTGTTGTCTACCACACAGGTAAGACTGAAACCACTGAAGTGCATGGTTATTTAGTGAGAATGCCTTAAGGGTGTGCATAAGTATTTGGTGGTTGACCATATCGAAGGCCTCGCAGAGATCTAAAAATAGGGCTGAGGAAAGCTTGCTATTATTTTGGTTATAGTTTATGGTGTTAGAAAAGGGTAGGAGGGCTGAGATGGCACTGCGCTGTTGCCTAAAACCGTGCTGAGAGTTAGCCAACAGCTTATTCTGGGTAAGATAATGTGTAAATTGTTTATGGACACACTTCTCCATAATTTTAGCCAATGGTGAGAGAATAGCTATGGGTCTAATGTTTGACAGTTCGAAGGAGCTCTCTCCTTTATGGAGTGGTATTTCATGAGATATTTTCCAAATGGAGGAGATTGTGGCTTCAGATAAGGTTCTGTTGATTATGATGGATATGGGGTATGCTATGGCATCTGCTGCTTTTTGCAGATACTCTGATGGAAGGAGATCATCTGCTAGCGTCGTTGGTTTTAATTTCTTAATTAGAGATCTGATAAGTGATGTAGAAACAGGCTGAAAGCTAAAGAAGAGTGGGGTATTGGTTGTGGCAGAATTTGGGTTGGAGCAGCTGGGTGCCAGTTGGTTGGCTAGGGATCAGATAGTCTCTGTGAAGAAACTATTGAAGGTATTTGCAATATGCTCTGGGGATTTATGATTGGAAGCTGACGGGGTAGGAGTGGAGGACTGTCCTAGGTGAAGAAGTTTGTTTATTCCTGCCCAAAACTTTTGAGGATTGTCGTGATGGTAGTAGAATTTTCATTTGTCTAGTATAATAGATTTTTTGTGTGATTCTAGCCTTTCGGTATCTGAATTGATCTAGTGGGTCTTTTGTGGAATGCCATTTGTCCCATGCCTTATTTCTAGCCATGATTTTAGATTTGGTCTCTTTTGAGAGCCACAGGGCAGTTTTTTTTTTTGGTTCTAATGGCACGAGTAGGAGTGTGAGAATCAAGAATAGTAAGGAATATGGAATTAAAGCATGCTACTGCATCGTTCAGTGAAAGATGCTTTAGGACTGACCAATTGCAAGCTTTAAGTTCATTTTAAAAATTGGTGGAGTTTAAGTTCTTATTATTTCTGATAGTTTTAATGGTAGTCTGGTGGGGGTTGTCCACCTTGTGCTTGATAATATGAGTAACTTAGGTCATCTGGGAGGGTCCCTGACTTCTACATATAGGGGTGGCTGTTGAAAAGTATCCAGTCTAGAATATTGTCTTTGTATGGCTGCCAGAGACCTGAGATGTATGTTTTATATATAAGTATATATTGGAATATCTCTAGTTGTATATTCATAGAGGTAGATATACTATCTATGGCAGAGCGAGATGGTGACAGACAGATATGTATACATATATGTATGTATGTATGGGCGTATCTATACATAACAGGTCATTTTGGGCAAGGGGCAACAAAATTGCGCTCTGTGTAACTAAGTTTATGAGTATGTCCAGTGGGATTGTCAGTAGTTATAAACTGACTCCAGGCCACACCTACCTGTACTCCAGTCTGGGATTTTGTATATTACAGACAATGACATCTGTACCTTTTGTCTGCAGTACTGCACTTCAATGAAATTGTCCATGACATTCTTCAGCTGTCTGATGTAATTAATGTGTGACAGAGGTTAGTAATGTTACACCACACATATTCTGACAGTCTGTCAAAAAACAACATAATTCTACCTCACATCCAACAAATGTGGATATTTCCAGATTAGAACCATCAACACCATCACTTATACTAACTTCCCTACTCCACTGAGCCACACAAGCTGCCAGATCGAAAGAAGTCATGCATCACACAATCAACAGTATCATTGTTATCCCTGTGTTAAGTGAGACATACAATACATACAATGTATGATCAATTTCTGTGTTACTGCCCTGACAATGCCCGGACTGCTGATATATCATTGATGAGTTACTGTTACAGTAGTTATATGAGAATACTGCTGTGTTGGGGGTGGGGGAATAACACTGCATGTTCTGCTGAGATACAGAGTAGTCCAAATATCATGTAACCCCACTATTTAACATCTCCATTGACTGATGTAGTGAATATAGCATACACAAAGGCTAGTGACTATTAAAGGACACATGATAGTGGACTGGGTATCTGTAGTCTCATGTGGATGTTACTGTTGTCCAACTAGCCCACTATATTTGCTTGCATAAATGTAGGAGATCCATATGTACCATACCATATCATATTAATCCTTACAAGTACTGTGTAGGTTAGAGACTTACCTTGGAAATGCAGCAGTTGACAGAACTGTAGTTCAAGACTGACTATGTCTGATGCAAGCAGTATGCAGCCAATACATGGATAGGTACTGTATGTGTGGGTTGGCTGGCATCAAGTTTGATATATGTAAGTAAGTAGGAGTAAGGTCAGTCCCTAGGTTCCTAGGTTGTCAGTAAATGTGCTATGCATTGTCTCTTATCCAAAGCCAGAGCATACTAAGCATACCTAGATCTGCCTACAGGAACATCAGCAGGGGGTTCCTCCTCCAAGTCCTCCTGTGACTGTGGTGACCTAAGAACTGGTGGGGGGCTATGTATCCCTTCCCTATGCTGATCCTGCTACAACTGTTTGTACAGGATCAGGTTGTGTAGCATAGCACATACTATGAACATCTGTGCACATGTGGATGGAGAGTACTGCAAGGCTCCACCAGATACATTAAAGCACTGGAACAGTGACATCAGAAGCCCAAACACATGCTCTATGATGCTCCTAGTATCTGCATGTGGATAGGTGTTTGTGCATAGGCCACAGAAATACCTTGCAAAGAAGTTCATCAGCCTCAAACAGATGCCCTACGCAAACTGTCTCAAAAAACTCCAGCTTTACTCTGTCGCATATCACCTACTCAGAGGCGATCTCTGCATAACATACAAAGCTATGTCAAATCCAGAGCTGTTGGATATGCTCCACTTAAAGAAATCCCAATCCCTCCGAGATTAGATGGGAGATAGGAAATTCACCCCGGGGATCACTTCTGTGGCTCTGCTCGGTAGGGGCAAAGGAAAATAAATTTTCTTGGGCGGCAAAAGCCAGGGTACCTTTTGGCTAGGCTTATATAGGCCCTACAGCCAATAGCCTAATACGTGACTATAAATCTATGAACCTATGTGTCTCATTATGGCATTCTTCTGTGGGTTTGTGTGCATTTCTGATGGGTGTCATCATCCACGGTTCCAGGGCATAGCCAGCATCCCCTAGTAAATGGCTATGTAGGATGCCCCCTAGCATACTTCTGGTACAGCTGTGATGTGAGCCAGATATGGAAGTTGTGATAACTGCCAAGGCTGCCAGCACACACATTCAGGAAAATCCCCTGGGTATTGCACATGACCTGGCAGTTGATGGAGTGGTACCTCTTGTGGTTGACATAGACTCTATCCTGTTCACTGGATGGTGCCTTGATGTGTACATGAGTGCAATCAATGGCACCCAGTACTTCAGGGTAGTGTGCTACATGGTAGAAGTGTTGCATATTGCTGGCCCTTTCCTCAGCGGTGAGGGCAAAAGATATTTGCTCACTGGCATGTGGTAACATGGCATCCAGGAAATGGTGGAGTATCCTAGATGTAGATGCCTGTGAGACCCCCATCACGTCCCCATTTGGTCTTTGGAACATAACTGTAGCTAGTATCCTAAGTGCTACACATACCTGTGTTTCCACTGGGATGGGATCACCTCTATTGGCTCTGGGTATGAGTTGAGGGTGGCAGATCTCAGTGAGTTCCTGTAGTATGACCCTGTCCACCCTGTAGCACTCTACAATCTCCAGCTCATTTAGCTCCTGGAAGGTTACCTTGGGCCGGAACACTCCTCTCCTTCTCTGTCTAGGCTTATTGTCAGTGGCATCAGCAGCACTGACTTCAGCATCTAGCACATACAGATGTAGCAGACCTGCAGCAACCCCTAGCATTATCTCAGTTAAAATTCCCAAGTCTGTACTCCAATGGTCCAGACAATTGGGGGTAAATCAGAATGTAGGGTGTATGAATACTTTATACAGCTCTGCTGTAGGTCCAGAATGTGTGATTGGCTAGCTATGATACATTCTATCTGCCTGCAATATAAGTAACATCAGTTCATGGCCCTATTTCAGTGCACAATACCTCTCACAGTGCCACGCCATGCAGCATAACTTATACAAAGGTCAAAATGTCTAATTAAATACATCCAGTTTTGAGAACATGCTCAGCCATGCAATGGGCCATGCAAACATGCTCACCTAAGCTTAAAAAAGCTTAGAAGACAGGGACACCCCCTTGATGTCAGACACATCCTGCGTAAACATCAACATGGTGTAAAACCCTACACAAAGGGGATATGCTGACACGATTACTCCTTTCTGTCATTCTGTAATCCCACCTCATTTGCATACTTATCCATGCAAACAGACTAGAAACTACATGCTTCATAGCCCTATCACCTTAGCAACAGCAGCAATGCACCACTATAGAGAGACCATGCAAGCTCCTATAATACATTTCTGTCACATACGATAAACTTTTTTTTCCCTATTTTGTTTTCTATTAAGATTGTTTGCACACTGCAGTGCATAGTGGAAATATGCCGAGATTATTAAAAAAAAAGTATTAATTTAACTTATTCACTTTAATCTTTCTGACATACAGACTAATAGTTTTGTTCATATGTTTATGTGGTCTTACATTTTCAGGGGGGTTATGTCCACACTTTTGCACCCCCTTTTGTTTGTCTAGACTTCTGCATGTGGAATTTATCCACGTATACTAAAGACACTGACACAGGGTCTGAACAGATGCATTTCTGCATGTTGGATTGCTCTACCTGCCTCATTTGCATGAGATTCACCTGCTTATTAGGCCATTTGCATGCCATGGAAGTTTCCGTGTTTGTGCATGAGTGCGCAGCCTTAAGCAGCGCTTATTGAATCTAAAAATGCTTGCGCCCATGTAGGCATCATGGCACAAAGCCTACATGAAAAAAATGTGTAGGCTTTATTTAATTCCCCCTCTTGTCTTCTATAAAATACTACAGATTAAAAAAAAAATTTCAAGTACAGTTGTTAGGTGGTATAGTTTTTAATTAGGGTACTTAGAAAGTCAGTAGAATTTTTTTCCCCCTCAGGGTGAATACGAAAACTTTTTGGTTTAGAACTGGAGCTGTAAACTAATTTGCTAATACGTGAAAGTTCTGAAAGTAAACCCTAATCAATATAGTCTGCTTAATGGACTAAGCAACTCACACATTGAAGCAAAAGGTAATGGGTGTTTAAAAATGTAACTTTGCTTTTAATGTGCACTATTATTAATTCAGTGAGGAATAAACTTTGGAAAATATTTACAATATTCATGAATATCAATTGAATGAAGTTGTTGTTGTTGTATCTTTCAGCTTTTCCCGGTTAGGGGTCGCCACAGCAGAACTCTGGTCTGCTAATGATTGGCAGTTGATTTTTACGTGCCGAGTTGCCAGCCCTGATGCACAACCTTCAACGAAGGTACGCCCATTCACGCATGTCTCCAAGCAGAAGACGCTCTAGCTGAGAATCGAACCAGTGTCTTACTGTGAGGCGACAACGCTACCGCAGCACCACGATTGAATGAAGTAATTTCTTATAAAAGAACAACACTAAAACCATTGTCACAGCTGTTCATCTTCCTTATCACCAAAATATTACATTTGTATATGAATTTGTTTTGACTCTGTTGAAGACCATTGTTATCCTTGATATTTTTATATGCTTACACAAAAGGTACATTGTAAATGAATTCCATAAGTGTTCAAACTGTAGAAAAGCCATGTTGTAGGTTTAATTGGTTGTGATGGAAAATGAGTGTCTAGTATTTTAAAATGTGTGAAATGTGTGCAAAAACAAACATTTGATAACGTACTGTTACATACAGAAAAAGGGATGCACACACACATATACACACACACACACACACACACACACACACACACACACACACACACACACACACACACACACACATGCATTGTTCGAAACAGACCCATAGATTCTAAAAGCATGTGGGTATAGTTGTGGAGAGCTTATACCATCCTGCAGTTTTACTATGATAGTGAATTCTACTCCACGCACTGATATGATGTCATACCGAGGACTCCTATCACAACCTGTACTTCTGCCATGATTCCCATGATTCCATGATTGAGAAGTAAAACCACTATACCAAAACCAGGTAATGACATTCTAAAACAGACTCTGTAAATATATGTTAATACATAATTCTGGCTTAGTATAAATACTGCTGGGCTCACCACATAGCTGCGGAAGTCCTTAAATTCAGATGTCCACAAGGCTCAACTTTTATGTGAGAATTGGTTCTTCACACCTTCTTCCAACTTGCAGTACTGGTCCTGACATGAAAGTGCAGAAGACAGTTCCCAAAGTTGCCTATGGATATGTCAGTCTTGAGATTGCATTGCATGTATGATAAGCAGAAAGTCTGTCCAGCATGCATTCTTGCATCCAAAACACAAAAGAAGGCATGCTCTGGGGGACTGCGCAATTTGACTGCTGTTCAAAGTCACCCATCTAACATCTGTAATAGAACATCCATTTTACAAATGGAGTAATCATTGTACTGCATTACTCCATCAACTTCAGTGGACTATTCCATTGCTAGAACTTTTAAAATGATATTACATGTAGGGGTGGCACAGTTACACTGATTCCCATATTGGATTCTGACTTTAGGCTGTGTCATAGCCTTTATGACATGAGGACTGCAAAAGCCCTAAATATGCAACAGCACAACCACTTCTATCATGCTACACAAGAATTTATGTATTTTGAATCTGACTGATGAAGTGCAAGACCCACTCATACATTTCCAAATAGTTTGAAAATTAAATCACTAGACCAACAAAACAGTGAATTTTGTATGACACTGTTACAAGTTTAAAGCAATTTTTGCAGGGGACCATTACAGCCTTACACCACCCCCAATATGGGATATGTATCTAATATATATATATATATATATATATATATATATATATATATATATATATATATATATATATATATATATATATTTCTGGGTGGGTTTGACATAGTGCGGAGTGTTTCATTGTTAGATGGTGGCCAACTGGATACTTACCCTTTGAAATTTTTCGGCATTGTGGTCATATGTTTAAGTCAGGTTTCATCAATGTCATATTTGATAATGTGCATTATCATTTATTTGAAGTAGACTCATATATATTTATATATATATATATATATATATATATATATATATATATATATATATATATATATGTACATATACACATGTATATGGGATCACTACTAAATATCAAATTACGGAATCCCAAGACTCAGAATACCGAAAACCAGAATCTCGAGATTCCGTAATCTCGAAATCAAAAAAAAAACAGTTTTGAAAGAATATGCAAGCCCCCTTGCACCCCCCACACCCCCTGCAACATAAATATACCATCTCCAAGATCACACCACAGTAGAGTGAATGGCAAAAATAGTGCCGTGCAGAGTGGAATGGAAATTTTGCCATTCACTCCACTGTAGTGCGATCTCAGAGTTGGTTTATTTAAGTTGCAGGTGATGTGGGGGGGTGCAGGGAGGGTGCAGGGGGGAATGCCCCCTGCATACACCTGTTAAAATCTTTTTCTTTTTGACATTTATTATTATTTTTTTAATTTCGAGATTACGGAATCTCGAGATTCTGGTCTTAGGTATTCAGATTCTCAGGATTCCGTAATTTGTATTTAGTAGTGATCCTATATATATATATATATATATATTGTCAGCGATAGTTTTGCCAATTGTAAATCAACACTTAATGTTGATTTATAACTCACGGTGAATGCAGACTGCATGCTTTCTTTTGTTTTCCAATCTCTCTTTAGCAAAAGTGCATTTTCAATAAAATGCACTTTCGCTAAAGTGGGTTCACGGAAACACGGTTCGATGAACCGTGTTTTCGACAATGTGACTAGGACCCATATATATATATATATATATATATATATATATATATATATATATATATATATATATATATATGTATGTATATATATATATATATATATATATATATATATATATATGTGTGTGTATGGGATCACTACTAAATATTGAATTACGGAATCCCGAGACTCTGAATGCCGAAAACCAGAATCTCGAGATTATGTAATCTCGAAAACAAAAAAAAAGGAGTCAAAAGAAAAATTAAAGCGATGCAAGCCCCTGCACCCCATTTCTGCAACTTAAATATACCAACTCCGAGATCACACCACAATGGAGTGAATGGCAAAATAGTGCCATACAGAGCGGAATGGAAATTTTGCCGTTCACTCTACTGAAGTGCAATCTCGGAGTTGATATATTTAAGTTGCAGGGGAAATGGGGGGTGCAGGGGGGCTTGCCCCCTGCATATACCTGTTTAAATCTTTTTCCTTTTGACA
The DNA here is from genome assembly GCF_019279795.1 of Protopterus annectens. Taxonomy (NCBI): domain Eukaryota; kingdom Metazoa; phylum Chordata; order Ceratodontiformes; family Protopteridae; genus Protopterus; species Protopterus annectens. The sequence continues at coordinate 1,380,888,047 of NC_056743.1, forward strand.
TTTATTATTTTTTTTTACTTTCGAGATAACAGAATCTCGAGATTCTGGTCTTAGGTATTCAGATTCTCGGGATTCCGTAATTCGATATTTAGTCGAGATCCTATATATATATATATATATATATATATATATATATATATATAGGTTTACCTTTAGAAAGTTGGCAGCAGGAAAGTCGAACCTGATTCCGCGAACACCAATCTGTGACTTTGCAAAACCTTGAATACCGAATTTCTGAACCGCAAAATCTCACCCCCTTTTTGACCCATGTTAGCACTTGTTTGTAGGTGTGGCGTGGTCGGAAATGTTGAAATTTGACTTTTTTTTTTTTTTTCAATTTAAAGCTACCTGTATTAGCAAAAGTTTCAATTATTAAAATTAATGTTTTACCCAGATTATTATATATTTTTAGATATGCTCAAGTTCCAATCTCTAAGAGGTTTTTTAAACAAATACATAGGGAGTCAGCTAAATTTATTTGGGACCCAAGAAAGACTAGGATATCATATGATAAATTGATGACCCCAAAAAATAGAGGGGGATTGGATCTACCAAATTTTGAAACTTACTACTTAATAATAAACTCTAACAGAATCTTAAGAATTGCTAATTATGATACATCTAGTAATAAATGGTCACCAACGTGGGTAATTTATAATTATAAACATATTTTGAATCTGA